>NW_027172203.1:685000-827042 GCF_036898095.1 Palaemon carinicauda | reverse complement strand
TTTTGGACATCATTGTCACAGAGACTTCAAACTTGGTTCATATTTGAGTGTATGAAAATTAACACCAATTAATATATGTTAAGGTCAAAGGTCAAGGTTAATGTCAAGCAAAAGGTCGAGAAATAAGCTGCCGTGGCGGAGGTCTGTGCTCTACTGAGTGCCCTTTTATTAATTATTGTTATTATTATTATTATTATTATTATTATTATTATTATTATTATTATTATTATTATCAAACACTTTTTTTTATATTCCACTAAAGGGTTAAGGTTTAAAGGCCCCTCATGAATAGCTGAGGCAATAAGCACAGACAATGCCCTAGAGACTGACCATACATATGTATGATCAGCACCCAAGTTAGGACCAGGGAGGGCCAGGCAATGGCTGCTGATGACTCATCAAGAAGACGTATAGTCTCCCTCAAAGGATGATGTTGCAAACTATACTATCTACCTTGAGTGGGTCTCGAACCCCAGTCTGAGAGATTGCAAGGCAGGGACGTTTACAATAGGCCATTATAGAGCTCCACTCTTTGTTTATTTGTACAAACAAAAACAAACAAACAAACAAATAAATAATTATTTTGCATCATTTCAGATCGACGGAGATAAGCGATGGAAGTCTCCGGTCAGCTCGATCTCACGAATCCCTCCAATCTTCTTCGTGTATGCATCTTCAGGACTCCATCCATCACCATTCATCCTCATTATACGATAGGTGAGTCTCTCCCCTCTCTCTCTCTCTCTCTCTCTCTCTCTCTCTCTCTACTTCAAGAATAAGTTGACAGGATCATAAGAACTCTGAATGGAGTCTCCGCGGGTGGACTGAAATGTCTTTGAGACATCCAAAATCCTTGTAACTCTCTTAAGTTGACAAGATCATAAGAACTCTCTGAATGGAGTCTCCGCGGATGTACTAAAATGTCTTTGAGGCATCTAAAATTCTTGTAACTCTCTCTCTCTCTCTCTCTCTCTCTCTCTCTCTCTCTCTCTACTTCAAGAATAAGTTGACAAGATCATAAAAACTCTCTGAATGGAGTCTCCGCAGATGGACTAAATTGTCTTTGAGACATCCAAAATCCTTGTAACTCACTCTCTCTCTCTCTCTCTCTCTCTCTCTCTCTCATTCTACTTCAAGAATAAGTTGACAAGATCATAAAAACTCCCTGAATGGAGTCTCCGCGAATGGACTCAAATGTCTTTGAGACATCCAAAATCCTTGTAACTCTCTCTCTCTCTCTCTCTCTCTCTCTCTCTCTCTCTCTCTCGACCTTCGTGCATTTCTTAATTGTAATATAAAAAATAATTCTACATTATCTTCCATACACTACTGTTATTATTATTATTATTATTATTATTATTATTATTACTAGCTAAGCTATAACCTCGAGTGGAAACACATGATGCTACAAGCCTAAGGGCTCCAACAAGGAAAATAGCCCAATGAGGAAAGGATAAAAGGAAACAAATAGAATAATGTGCCTGAGTGAACCTTCAAGCCATAGAACTCTACCCCAAGACATTATTATTATTATTATTATTATTATTATTAAAAAATATATTAATAAATATTAATAGTAATAATGATTATTATTATTATTATTAATAATGATAATTTAAAAAACTTACTTTAAAAACGAACACCCACCTTTGACTGATATATTTTTTCTCTCTCTCTCTCTCTCTCTCTCTCTCTCTCTCTCTCTCTCTCTCTCTCTCTCTCTCTCGTAAAAGACCTTGGTACAAAGGCTATGACACTACCCAAAACTAGAGAACAATGGTTTGATTTTTCTCAGTGGCATGGCCAGACGAATAACTAACGGTGAGAGGGGTTGTAGTGAAAAAAAGGGGTCGTGGTTGGGAAGAGTTGAATCTGTGTCTTTGTGTTTGTGTTTGTATAAATATCAAGCCTTCATATTTGGCGGGTCGTGTACACTAGTACCGGAATAAATCTAATCTCCTCGTCGCCTTTTCCAGAGCCCGGAATCAAGTCAACAGAGACGAAACCAGACGCATCGAGAACACCCTCATGATATGGATCATGGAAGCGAAGGACATCCCCAGCAAAAAGAAGTAAGTGGCCGAGAGAAATACTCTCCCTCTCTCTCTCTCTCTCTCTCTCTCTCTCTCTCTCTCTCTCTCTCTCTATCTCTCTCTCTCCCTCTCTCTCTCTCCCTCTCTCCCTCTCTCTCTCTCCCTCTCCCTCTCTCCCTCTCCCTCTCTCTCTCCCTCTCTCTCTCCCTCTATAGGATAATTACATCATCTGGATGACAGGGCAATGTAGGGTCTTACATATACGCCGCTCCATTCAATTGAATTCTTGCTGTAAAACATTTACGATAAATTCATTGTCTTAATAGAATTTAACTTTCCCTCGTGTTGCCAACTAGACATTTTTATCTTGGATATAATTGGAAAGGGTGTGAAATTGACGAATAAATGTAACTCTATCACAAACAGCAGAGCTGTAATTGACTTGTTAAATACAGTAGCTGTGAATAATTTGTAAGACTCACACAAACCTTTTTTTATCTAAGTAGCACTCATTTTTTATCCTGTCTCCTTAGCAGTACCCATTTTTTAGCCTTTTGCTCTGTCAGTACCCATTTTTTATCCTTTTGCACTGTCAGTAACCATTTTTTAGCCTTTTGCTCCGACAGTACCCATTTTTTAGATTTCTCGATAGAAGGAACCATTTTTAGCCTTTCTTCTTAGCAGCACCCTTTTCTAGCCTTTCCCTAGCAGCACTTTTTTCAACCTTCTGGATAGCAGCACCCTTTTTTAGCCTTTCTCCTTCGCAGTACCCTTTTTTAGCTTTTCTCTGCTGCAGCGCTTTTTTAGCCTTCTCGCTAGAAGGACCCATTTTTAGCCTTTTATAGCAGCACCCATTTTACATCCTTCTCCTGCAGCACCCATTTTAAAGCCTTTTCTAGCCTTCTGCAGCAGCACCCATTTTTTAGCCTTCTCCATAGCAGCACCCTTTTATAGCCTTCTGCAGCACCCATTTTTTAGCCTTCTCCCTAGAAGAACCCTTTTCCAGCCTTCTCCCTAGCAGCAGCCTTTTCTAGCCTTCTGCAGCAGCACCCATTTTTTGGCCTTCTCCGTAGCAGCACCCTTTTATAGCCTTCTGCAGCATCCTATTTTTAGCCTTCTCCCTAACATTACTTATATTATAGATATAATTTTTTTATTATGAGTGGATAAGGGAACGTCATATTTTGAGGTAGAAGGGAGCTAAAATCCCCCCCCACTCTTGTTTTCAAGGTCTTATAGGATAAATAGAAGTTAAAGTTATGAGTGGTTAAACTTTACAAAAAAAAAAATTTACGATATCCTACGGAAATCTAACCTAACCTTACCCAACATAACTTAACCCAACCCAACCTGATTACAGTGAATGTATTTTTATTCGTGGGTACCAATTTTCGTTTTATAAAAAAATGTTGGTTCGTGGATTCTTAAATTCGTGGATTTCCGTTTTGGAACTTATACCTTTTTAGTTATTAGTTGAACCCCAATTATGATAAAGTGTTCATTTGCAATGCAATAATTATCACAGTGCACACCAAAATAAAACATATTCACAATAACAAATCAAAATAAATTAGTAATCCACAACGGCTTAGAAAATGTAGGTCACCAACACAAATCGAATGTGTCCAAGTTCAATACTAAATTCAGACATTGTATAAAAATTCTCGTTGGATTTTTAAATTCGTGGATTCGCCCACCCACAAAGACCTCGAAAATTGGTACACCACAAACAAAAATGCTTTCACGGTAAATCTAATCTCTCCTAAAGTTATTTTTTTTTACGTCATCTCATTGTCTTTGTGCAATCTGCCGCAGGTACTTCTGTCGCCTGAAGTTGAACAACGAACCGTACAGACGAACACACACCAAACAGATGACAACCATGTGTTTCTGGGGAGAGTACTTCGAACTGAACTCACTCCCACAGGTAAGTTATTTCCTTCCGATGCATTTGCTTATTGCTATTCATTTATTTGTGCATTTATGTAATTTTTCTTATTTGCCCAAATATCTAGTTTAATTGGTGATTTATTTAAATTTGTGAGAGATTTGTGAAAGATTTTTTCATATAGAGTTTTTTTCGTTGGCTAATTTTTGTCCGTCTTTTATTTCATCGGAAATTTTCAAACATAATCTTCGAAGCCTCGCCTCTCATGTTTTTCCTCCATGCCTCAGGTTTCCACAATCTGCATCGAACTCATGCGAGAGGCCGACAAGAAGCCAACGGTGAAGACCATCGGCAGTGTCGAAATCAACGTCACCCTCTCGAGCCCCGGGCGAGCGGCACTTGTCGAGAACTGGTATCTCGTCAAGGTCGAGAAGCAGGACAGGGGTGACGTCCCATCCATCAGGATTAAGCATAAGTAAGATTTGAAGGCTTATTGTAATGGGTTGTAAGAGTTACTGTGGCCTGATTGGTAATGTCTCTGCCTGGCGTTTGCCAGTCGGGGGTTCGAGTCCCGCTCAGACTCGTTAGTCCCATTAGTGTCTGCAACCTTATCATCCTTGGGAGCTAAGGTTTGGGGGTTTGGGGGAGCCTATAGGTCTATCTGCTGAGTCATCAGCAGCCACTGCCTGGCCCTCTCTGGTCCTAGCTTGGGTGGAGAGGAGGCTTGGGCGCTGATCATATAATATAAGGTCAGTCTCTAGAGCATTGTCCTGATTGCTAGGGCAATGTCACTGTCCCTTGCCTCTGCCATTCATGAGCAACCTTTAAACCTTTAAACCTAGACTCTTGGAATTTTCATCCTGTTTTTATGTTCCCCATCCTAAGAATAAGTTTCTAAATGTATATATACAGTGGATCCTTAGCTTACGTGCAAGTTGGGTTCCCGCCATTAGTGAGCAGCCTCCATATTCTGTTGTTTTACCTCATTTTTAAGCATAGTCTTGTATTACATTTAAATCATACTTTTAATCTATATAGTATCATTAATCTAGTTTTCTGTTACGTTTTGGGTTTATACAGTAATGACTTGTGAAATTTATTTCCAAAATACTTTCACGCACATTTTTTGTAAATTTTATGGGTCCTAGTCGCATACAGGCTCAATTTGGGTGTGTAATCAGGGTCAGTTTGCATGGATTAAGTTAAATTGAGATATTATGATAATTTTAAGATTTAATATTCACGCTAATAATTCATAAAAAGAAAATTATCTCGCTAGTTTGATTAGTGACATGATGGGATTGCCTTTATATCTCACTCCTAGTGCTGTACAATATGCTGACTTGAAAAACAAGTTGTAAGTTAAAGTATCTATATTTTGTATTTTAGATTCGAAGGCACACAGGAGTTCGTATAATTGAAAGAAATATGTTAAGGTAGTCATGGTAAATTAGCAAAAAATGATAACGTTAAATGTTTAACGGTTAAACATTTAGAATGATTTATTTATTATTTTTGTTAATACCTTGAAAGTTTAAATACTTTAATGGCAGAGAAGAGAAAATTATTTATTAAATTACCGAGTGTAGTCTATTGTAATAGTATTAAGATAATGTGGTTAGCATTCAAATTATTTGTAATATTCATTTTGATATAAATTTGTTATAATGTTTTTCACTTTTTCCCTTCTTTTCTAAGTTATTAAATGAGCTTAAATAAATGTTTCCATCAAATTTAGTATAAATTGCATTCTTCGTATTTCTTTTATTATTATTATTATTATTATTATTATTATTATTATTATTATTATTATTAATTGCCAAGCTACAACCCTTGTTGGAAAAGCAGGATACTCTAAGCCCAGGGGCCCCAACAGGGAAAATAGCCTAGTGAGGAAAGGAAGCAAGGAAGAATAAAATATTTTAAGAACTGTAACAGCATTAAAATAAATATTTCATATATAACCTTTAAATACTTTAACAAAACAAGAGGAAGAGAAATTAGATAGAATAGTGTTCCTGAGTGTACCCTCAAGCAAGTGTGAGAACAGGAAAAGTTCCCAAGGGATGCGAAGCATAGGAAAGGTTGGGAACCTTTGCGTTAGCATTTCAAATTCTTTAATTTTGCCGATTATTTTCCAGGTTCCAGTCTTTAGACATTCTGAAGTACAGTAGTTTGAGAACATATGAAAAGGGTTCTAGGGATGCGAAGCATAGGAAAGGTTAAGAACCTTTGCGTTAGCATTTCAAATTCTTTAATTTTGCCGATTATTTTCCAGGTTCCAGTCTTTAGACATTCTGCCTCTGGCAAAATACGACGCCTTGCGGTCCTACCTGAGAGACAACTCGACCTCTTTGTGTCAGCTCCTAGAACCCGCCATATCTGTCAAAGCCAAAGAAGACATTGCAACGACGCTCATCCACATCATGCAGGCAGAGCAGAGAGCCGTAACATTCCTCGTTAACTTGATCTTCATCGACACCCAGAAGAAAGGTTTGTTTTGATTTGAAAACCATTTCAGCTAAAGGAATGGTCTTAATTTGACCTTAGGGCAAGTAGGGGTCTATTTTTGTCAAGACTGGTCTGCTGAGATGGAGGAGTAAGTACCTTAACAATAAACTTTTCTAGAGTCCACTGGATGAGAAGAAGGTGGAAAAGCAATGGAAGTTACAGAGCACGAATAGTTGTGGCGGACGCACATTTTACGAGCTTATTGTTAACCATTTGTTTTGTAAAAGAAGTTAAACAGCCACGAGAAAGAAACCTAAGAATACAAATTTAACATAATGCAAAAAAGAATTACTGCTAAGCACCAAAGAGATTCTTAACCCCTTAGGAAGATGGAACCAATATTAAAATAGTAAACTAAATTAAGAAGAGTTCTTTTGAAATAAAGTTGCATACATTATCAAAGTAGGGGATTTGGATTCATGGAAAGAAAGTAACATATATCCCTAGTTTAAAGAAACCTTTTATAGTCATTGATGAATCCTTTCTGAGACATTGAAAAGGCGTCTTCGTTATGGTCAAACTATACAAAAATCTCTGTTTGCAACGTTGAATTCCGTTCTCTGATTTAGAAATTCACATTTATCCATCTGTCTTGATAATCAAGACACTTGTTTTCATCTTTTTAAATTCTTAACCAGACAATTTTATTGGTTCTATTGAAAAGCACAGCAACCATTACTCTTCATATGTGAAAATACAAGATCTTGTCTAACACAGTTGTTTGGGTGTTGTTTTACTCTCTGTTTTGTTGACCTAAGGTGCAACAACACTAGCTTGCTTATTGGATAAATAAAACATTGAGGATAAAGAAAACAAACCATTATAGAACCACCTTTGGGGAGATTAGATATAACTGGTAATTTTTGATGACCATGAAGAAGCGTGTGCTGTACATATTGTCTTCTCAGATGTTCCTGGAGCATTCTTTATTAATGAAAGTTGTCTATTTGATGTTTCTTATGAAGAGCTAAGATATGAGATATATCAAAACATTTCACGGTTGAGACGTATGCTTTCCAAATGTACTTAGTTATTTGTTTGGTCGGTGTTCTCAGAGAATGAGCTGCTTCACTTTTGTTTTTTATTGTACATTTCATTGGAATTCTTAAAAGGCAACTCATAAGAAACTAACTTACGCGTTGACATTCAACTTAGCTGTCACTTTTGTTTTTTAATTCTACATTTTATTGGAATATGTTCTTTAAAAGGAGAATCTGAAATTAACATACACTGTGACATAGTAAAACACTTAGAATATAAACTTACATGTTAATGACCAACCTCACCGTCTTCCTTTTATATCCAACAGCCGAGAGCGAGCACCTGCTGTTCCGAGGAAACAGCATGGCAACCAAAGCAATAGAGGCCTACATGAAACTGGTGGGGGAGCAGTACCTGTACGACCTACTCTTCGAACCCATCGATTCGTTAAGCGCAACTTCGGAGGACCTGGAAGTAGACCCGCTGAGAATAACTAGCCTTCAGTCACTTCAACGACAGCGCGAGGCGCTGAAAGAACGAGTTTCCGAGATTTGGGAGAGAATAATCAAATCGAGCGCCACCTTCCCGGTGTAAGTGCAATGCTGCGTATAAGATGAGATTAATTTTTTTTATTTTTAAAGGCTGAAAATCTGAAAATCAATTACCAAAGAAGAGTAATCAGTGATTTTATACTTCCGCCAATGAAGATGGTCAACATTTGACTTTAAGCCTACAGACCAACCTTTCCGTCTTTCACATGTTGACCGTGAATGAATCTGGTGTATAATACTATACAGTAATAGTAATAATATCCAGAATCGCAATCTTGATCCAGATCACCTCCCAAATTTAATTGGTTCTTCCGGGACATAATATCCAGTGATAAAATTTGGTGAAAATCTGGAGAGAAGGTTTGACGTAATCCTGCTAACAGATAAATACATAATTGAATAAATAAACGCAGGTCATTTTATGACCTTGGCAGAAGTAATATATTATATATTAGATATGAATGCAAGTTTTTACCTCTTGAATATCATCGTAATTTTATGATGATCTTATGAGACCTCAGATTTCAATTACTGTACTAATACTCAAATGGTCTGATAGTTGGCTGGGGATTATACAACAGAACCTTATTCTTTGTACAGTACAGTATTGCTATAATATTGTTTTGTCCTTTTGCTCTTTCATACCTCACTCTGAACCGTTTGTCTGGTGATCTTTTCATACTTTGTTTACTTACCTGATGGAGGGACAGTCAAAGCAACTTATCAAGTAATTCTCTGTTTCTTTTGTATTTCCTTTTGTTTATTCCATTTGTATCTATTTGGTTTAATTAGATTTACTTTGAGGATCTAACATAGTTTGTATTACATTTATTATGGGGTCTGCTAATCATGTTCATGATTGTTTCAGGGAATAATCTACTGAAGTTTAAGTTGAATAAAGCTTGGGTAGCAGCAGCCAAGTCTTTTTATGTCACAACAAGTATGTACGTTTGTACTTGATAAATTATAATCTACCATAGAAATTTTGCTTAACTGTTCTAATCATGACTTCATCTCTCCAGGGAGCTTCGAAAAGTCTTTCACACACTCCGAGAACACCTCACCCTTCAGGGGAAGGGCGAAATGACCGACCACTTGATATCGGCTTGCGTCTTCTTGCGATTCCTGTGCCCTGCTGTTCTGTCGCCCTCTCTCTTCAACATTGTCAGAGGTACGTTGATAGCTATGTACTGTGAAAGTACTGTATTTAGTTTTAGTGGCTGTAAATTGAGTTAATCGCATATGAAATAATATAAGGAAAATGTCTTTCTGTGCCTGAGTTTGATAATAGATGATTCATTTTAAAGCTATTAATTTTTCTTTTAAAGTTTCAAGCCACTTTCAAACAACTGTAGAATACATGTATTGACTTATCTATTTGATTTCTATTTCGTTGTGCTTGATTAATACGGTCTAGAGTTAAAAAAGCGTATTAAGATTGCATCCATTTATACGTTACTCTCGCACGAAAATATTTTAAGTTGGAGTGATATATATTAAGACTTTTTTTTGCAATTCCAAGAATTTACAGTATTATTTGTATGACTTCAATTCAAAGAAAAGAAGATTATAATGATATTTATTTGATTTCAAAGCAGTAATGATTATTTGGACATTAGGTGAGAAAGTAAAAATGTGTAGAAAACAAGAATATGATAGTAATGCTGTTGTCTAAATATTAGTTTTGTACCTTGAGTCTTACTCGTGTGCGTACGGTACGTCCCGTGTTCCTCCGTAGAGTGATATTATTAGTTAACCTCTTGCATTGAGTATTGTTGTACGTACATGTAGTATGTACCTCCGCAGAGTACTATTTTTAGTGTCCTTCGTACCTTGAGTATTATTTTACATACATGTCCTGCGTCCCTCTGCAGAGTATCCCGACGAAGGAGTGGCGAGGAACCTGACTCTTTTGGCCAAGACACTCCAGACCTTGGCCAACTTTACACATTTCCAAGGGAAGGAAAGCTTCATGGAGTTCCTCAACGAGTTTATCAACAGGGAGCAGGATCGATGCAGGGACTTTTTGCAAGCCATATCCGTAAGTAAACGACTGCAGGGAATTTAACCCGAGGTAACTTGATGCCCTTAGTTAGGAGAACGATCGTCGAGTTTCTCCAAGTGTAATCGCAAAATGTCAATAGTACGTCATAACGTATTTAATTCTTTATTCCCATACAGGGTTTATGCTGTTTGTAATAGTCAAGCTGTGCACTGTAAGGAGCTCTTGAAGGTCTTTCCAATATCGTTTCGACTCCTTGCTGCACTGTCTTTATAACCAAGCATGATGTACTTTTCCACCTAACTAATTTCTCTCATCTTTGCCTTCATATTACAACTGCTGGGTTTCCTCCAGTGGCATTTGGGTGCTAAATGGCCTCCTGGGCCTTAGTGCTGGGCCAGCCTTATACCCCAAATGCTGAAATCCCATTTTTCTTGTGTTATTTACATTTTAGACGTAGTATCACATCTATTCTTTTATCTTGTTGTTTTCAGGTATTTATTTCTTCCTTCAAAATGTGGAGATGAAGCCTGAAAGGAAAGGCTTTAGATAATCCCTCCTCTTGAAAGAAACATTACTTACATAAGAAGAAAGAAATACCGTAGCTTGGTAGTGATGGGAAAAGTCCTGATTAATAAACTAAAATTATGATTTTTCGATCATAAAACTCTGGCCAAAGATAATTATTATCAGCTTTGATTTTAGAGTTTCTTTTCCATAAATAAAAGGACTGTATGCTATTTATGATTCACTGTTATTAAAGGACTTTGTCATGGTGATATTTTAATCATTCTCACTCTTAGATTTTTGCTGTTACAACTGTGCAGATATTTTTGCCATTTTCAATGAAGTAATTTAAAAATACAGAGGCCAATATGATAGTAAGATTAACACGCTTACGTAGATAGACTATGCGAGCTGGAAATAGATGAGGAACGAATGAAGAGCGACCTAACTTTTGTTCATAGAAAGTGGTATGATTAAAAGGAGAATACCCTATTGAAAGATGTTCTTTAGTTTCTTCCATTCTTTTTTCTATACATTTAATACTTGTAGTAAACATATAAAGACACAAGGAATGCTTAGAAAAACTTTTTTAGTGTGGTTTTACTAATTTAATTAACCTGTATCGTTACATGTATATGACGTATTTCTGCCATTCAACTTTTGCCATTAATAATATCTTCAAAATTCAGTCGTCTTCATCTTAGTGGTATAACAGTAATCCTTCTCAGAAGTCTGCTATCAAGTGGTTCATGAATAAATGTTTCAAGTGGTTTAGGGGTATAAGTTTTAGGTTGTTCAATAATATAAGTATTAAGTTGTAAAAGAATATAAATTATAAGTTGTCAATAAAGCATAAGTTTCCAGTGGCTCAAAAAAACATGTCCCTTAAAGAAAATGATCCATTGCAGAGCGCGTCGGATGATGACAGGAACGAGCTGGAATTTACGGGTGACATTGACCTGGGGAAGCATCTGGCTCTGCTCCATCTACACTTGATCGATGCTCTTGCCAAAATCAACACACAGGTGAGTGTTTGCTGTTTACCTGTCACTTCCCGAACCAATTAAGAGTAAAGCCTACAGTGTGTTTTTGCAGTGTGCACTATAGGTAGTATTAAAAGTTCTCTGCAACATATTTCTTCTTCCCAGTGGTGTATTTCTCTCTACCTTTTACTGTTTCGATTCTTGTCCTTTCTTTCAACCCATTTGGTGCTTTGTATAGCATACATTACTATATAGTCGTACAACCTATTTCAACATTTTTTTTTTTTTTTCTTCTTCTTAACTCTAAAGATAAGTCCCCATATTGGGTTATGTTGTTGGTTAACCCTTTCACCCCCAGGCTCTTTGGAAAGTTCCAACCCTTAACCCCCAAGGGGTTATTTTTTTCCCAGCACATTTTGCAGTATATTTTTTTTTAATTGCTCTAACAGTCTTAATTTTTGTCATAGAGAGGTCAGGTTGGTCTCATTCTCTTGGAAAATGCCTGAATTTTTTCAAGAAAATATCAAAAATATAAAAAAAAAAAAATTTTATAGCATTTTTTTGCAAGGACGTATCGGTACGTCCATGGGGGTAAAGGGATGGGTTTTGTGAAACGTACCAGTACGTCCTTTGGGGGTAAAAGGGTTAACTTTTACTTTATAGTAGCCTCACTGGCCCAGTGCCAGGCTGTATGGCCTATGTGACCTGTCCTTAAATTCAATGACTGTTGGAGTTGAAAAGTGTGATCATCTGAAACTGTTTGTGGTAGATTCAAGAAGCATGTGTTAAATGACTATACAAGAATATGTTATATGAATACATTATAGTTTATTATCAAAGCTTCATGATAAAAACTTTTCTTTTGCAGTATTTCACTATCATCTTTTTCTTGTACAACAGAGGAAGCCTATACTATGACTAAAGATAGATTTGAAAATACTGTAACTTGTATGTGGCAAGTGTTATAAAAAAATCCTTTTGTGATACAAATAAATAACTTTCGAATTTTTATTCCAGGGTTACGAAAGCGAAGCAAGCAAAGTGCTCGCTTTGGTTGAGGATATAAGCGCCCTCCTTGGTGACGAAGGTAAGGAAAACCTGCCGGTCACGTGTCCTGTGCCGATGCTCAATCCGATTTCGACTCCTCCAATGGTGTCAAACGTCTCGTCTTTGGCGACGCCAACTCATCTCAACAATAATTACGTGTAAGTGTTTACAATCACTCTCGATTGTCTTGAATTTAATCGGCAGTAATCTTATGATCGTCAGACAACTTTGTGTAAGTCTGACAGCTTAATCTTGTTGATCATGGATACTGAAGAGAATAAGAATTGGTTTATCTTATAGAATTGGTTTAACCCTTTTACCCCCAGGCTATTTGGAACTTTCCAACCCTTAACCCCCAGGGGATTATTTTTTTTTCAAGCACATTTTGCAGTATATATTTTTTAAATTGCTCTAACAGCCTTAATTTTTGTCATAGAAAGGTCAGGTTGGTCTCATTCTCTTGGAAAATGCCTGAAGTTTCTCAAAAAATTATCAAAAATATGAAAAAAAAATGTAAATAGCAGTTTTTTGCAAGGACGTACCAGTACATCCATGGGGGTAAAGGGATGTGTTTTGTGAAACGTACCAGTACGTCCTTTGGGGGTAAAAGGGTTATCTTATAAAATGAAAGAGTAAAATTAACAATTAACCTTTGAATCTTATATTTGATGGGGACAGTATTCTGTTATATGACGTACAGGTAGTTTCAGCTTGTTAGTGTGGTTATGAATTTCTCCTTGCATCTTTAACATCGGCTTCTTATGAATGTACGGAGAACAGATTATTTGCGTTTCTTGTTTGAATGACAGAAGTACGGTCGCCGTTCTAATATCCTCATATTCGTAGTCAGTTAAGGTATTTATTCCTTCCCCAGATATGTTTTGAAGTTTGAGTTGCCTTGGGAGTCATTGAATTCTATCAAGTTCCCCTTGAAAGATTGTTGCTCACTAAAGCAGTTCCAATCGAAATTTATATTTTTAATATAAGGATGTGCATCACTACTCATCAGAATTTTTCTTGAATAATTTTCAATGTGTATATTGTATTATTTTTCTCTGCTTCAATGATCTAATATTCAATTAGGCTACCTCAATGAAAAAAAAATTTCGTATTGTCATTATTCATATAAACATTATTTACTACTGTATAATATTTTTGGTTAATATATTGAGGTGGTTTGGCCATGTTGAGAGAATGGAAAATGGCTGTCTGCTAAAGAAGGTGATGAATGCAGGAGTTGATGGGAGAAGTACAAGGGGAAGGCCAAGGTTTGGGTGGATGGATGGAGTGAAGGAAGCTCTGGGTGATAGGAGGATAGATGTGAGAGAGGCAAGAGAGCGTGCTAGAAATAGGAATGAATGGCGAGTGATTGTGACGCAGTTCCGGTAGGCCCCGCTGCTTCCTCCGGTGCCTTAGATGACCACGGAGGTAGCAGCAGTAGGGGATTCAGCATTATGAAGCTTCATCTGTGGTGGATAATGTGGGAGGGTGGGCTGTGGCACCCTAACAGTACCAGCTGAACTCGGTTGAGTCCCTCGTTAGGCTGGGAGGAACGTAGAGAGCAGAGGTCCCCTTTTTTGTTTTGTTTCATTTGTTGATGTTGGCTACCCCCCAAAATTGGGGGAAGTGCCTTGGTATATGTATGTATGTATGTAATATGAATACTCCGTGAACAAGACAGATTATTAGAACATTGACCTGAAATCTAAGTTACAAAATCTGTACTCTTGGCATTACTTATCACATTTGCAAACTGTTTGAAAGAAGTTCCCTCACTTGCACGATCCCTTTTTCTCCCATCCAGACGAGATTACGGGGATGGAAACGTTGGCATCGTTGGAGGCGGCGGCATGGGGCCTGGATACGGAATGCCCATGACGACGGTGAAGTCGCAGTCTCTCCCGCGGTCGGCTCCGCCCATCTACCAGCACCACATGGTAATTCTTTTTCCTTCACTGTAAGATGTGAACACTTTTTCTCCACATACTGTCTTTCATTTTGTATTAACTTGGAGTACGCAAAAATGTAATGTTCTATATCTTTCTAAACTAGTAGGGAATATTAACTTAGCTATTTTTATATTATTGTGCTTCTATTACTGATGGGTGGGCTGTGACACCCTAGCAGTACCAGCTAAACTCGGTTGAGTCCCTTGTTAGGCTGGAGGAACGTAGAGAGTAGAGGTCCCCTTTTTGTTTTTGTTTCTTTGTTGATGTCGGCTACCCCCCCCAAAAATTGGGGGAAGTGCCATGGTATATGTATGTATGTATTACTGATGGGAAAATATACATTTAGATATCCAGTTGTATTGCATCTATACTAGACTACCTGACTTTCAAGGGTAAAATCTTTCACGAGTACGAATTATACATTCGGAAAATGATCGTAGTAAACTTTATACACCAGTGAACTGACCCTGAAATCGTTTCGTTTTTCCCTTAGGAAATTCCGAGCCCAGGGCTTAACTCGCCTTATCGCGAGAAGGCCGCCGCGAACGACCTGTCCACTAACGATGACTACGTGCTCATAACTGCGTTCGATCACCATGCCCAGCCTCAGAACTTTATGTATCCGTCTATGTAAGTAACTTGAGTACAGTTTAGTACCGTGTGTATATCGGGTATCGTTTAATACTTTTACCCCCCAGGCTCTTTGGAAATTTCCAACCCTTAACCCCCAGGGGGTTATTTTTTTCTCAGCACATTTTGCAGTATATTTTTTTTAAATTGCTCTAACAGCCTTAATTTTTGTCATAGAGAGGTCAGGTTGGTCTCATTCTCTTGGAAAATGCCTGAATTTTCTCAAAAAATTATAAAAAATATGAAAAAAAATTTTTTATAGCATTTTTTTGCAAGGACGTACTGGTACGTCCATGGGGGTAAAGGGATGAGTTTTGTGAAACGTACCAGTACGTCCTTTGGGGGTAAAAGGGTTAACAAGCAGAAGTGTAATAATGTCTTATCAATTTTTGGATAAAATAATAGATTCCGTTTTCCCTTGAAGGATTTCATACTTTTCCACCTACCTGTACTATGATTATTGAAAATTATTTTTTTTATAATATTCTTTGATTATTGTTCTCAATGATATGTATGTGATGTGAAGGATGACTTTAATTTTTTATTATTATTGTTATTATTATTATTATTATTATTAATATTATTATCATTATTATTATTATTATTAATATCTTTATTATTATTATTGTTATCATTATTATTATTATTATCATTATTATTTATATTATTATTATTATTATTATTATTGTAGTGGATCAAAGTAGCATTAGATTTGATAACAATATTGTTGGTGTTTGGAAAGCGGTAAAAATTCTATTAAATTGAACATATACTGTGTAATAGATAAATCAATTTGGTGTATCATCAATTCAATTCTATGATGGAAAGGTATATCCGAGTTCAATCGTACCAAAAAGCCCCAAATCACTCCAAATCTTCCATCTATTGGCATAACATCAATCTCAGTTCTTTCAAAAGCTGTACTTTAGGCTCGTGGAATTTCTTCCGTGCTTGTCATACGATAATGTCTAGTGTGTATTTCTTCCATATATACAGTGAACCCTCGTTTATCGCGGTAGATAGGTTCCAGACCCGGCCGCGATAGGTGAAAATCCGCGAAGTAGTGACACCATATTTACCTATTTATTTAACATGTATATTCAGACTGTTAAAACCTTCCCTTGTACGTAGTACTGTTAACAAACTACCCTTTAATGTACAGAACACTTAATGCATGTACTACAGTACCCTAAACTAAAACAGGCACAAATATTAAAGGCGATTTTATATCATGCGTTTCCTAAACACGCCAAAAAGCACGATAAAAAATGGCAACCAATGTTTTGTTTACGTTTCTCTGATCATAATGAAGAAACAAACGCATTTACTGTACACATCTGTGTATAGGTTAGTTTTTGCATCGATTATATTGATTATTCAGTACAGTATGTTAATTTTGTTATTACCAATATGTATATATATATGGGTTATGAAAAAAATCCGCGAAGTGGTGAATCCACGATGGGCGAACCTCGAAGTAGCGAGGGTTCACTGTATCTCCTTGTTTTTTTATGCAAAACAATTGAAATTAACATAGTGGCCTAGTTGCTGTATTTCTGAAAGCTTGTATGATTTCACTGAAATAATACCCCCACACGAAATATAGCAAGTACAGTAGGTAGATAGTCGATTTATCCATTCACCTAGCTATGGTAGAGGCCATTTTCTATATAATTTTCCAATTGTATCGTAATTACATGTACTAATCTAGAGTCTTCGTTTTACTCTGTATTTTATATGTTATCCAATCAGTAAGTTAAACTTTGCTTTCTGACTCATCAACGCACTATATTGTAAAGTACATTTGCTACATTTGCTAGTCTAGAGACATCATTTTATGCTGTATTGTTTAGATTATCCGATCAGTAAGTAAAACTTTGTTGTCTGATTCCTCAGCATGCTGTATTTTAAGTACATTTTCTAGTCTAGAGACATCGTTTTATGCTGTACTTTATAGAATATTTAATCGGTAAATCAAACTTTGTTTTCCAATTCATCAGCGAAGCCAACAACAACGCCACCATGGCCGACATCCGCCTCAGCAACGGAAATACTTATTTCATGGCGGAGGTTCTGCCCCCGGATTCCCCGGTCTGCTCAAGCGGCTCTCCCGCACCCCAGTACACGTTAGCAGGTCAACCGCCTCTCCGTGTTTACCACCACAATACGGGTCTCCCTCGGCGTCACCAAAGGTAGGCTGAGCCACGTCTGGTTGGCTATGTGATGCGAAGTTTGCAATGTGTCTCTTTTTATAGTTTATATATATTATGAAAGATCTGTTTTAATGGTGTTTCTGTTCTTAAGATATGTTACTTTAATTGTTCATTACTTCTCTTGTAATTTATTTGTTTCCTGATTTCCTTTTGTCACAGATATTTTTATCCTGTTGGAGCCCTTGAGCTTATAGCATCTTGCTTCTCCAACTAGGGTTATAGCTTAGCTAATGTTAATAATAATAATAATAATAATAATAATAATAATAATAATAATGATGATGATGATGATAATAATAATACCATACCTATTCTTTTGTTTATTCTTGACAACGTAAAGAATGAAATCTAGTTTTGTATAAATCAGTTACTACCTGAAGTGTGAGTTCAATAGATTTTGAATGCATTGCCCTCTCAATTTTCTGTTTATTTACTGTTGGTCTTCCGGTCCATCAGTTTCTTCTTCCTAATACTTTCTAGAAGGAATTCTTTCATCCAGAAAAAGTTTTCTGAGAATATTCAATATGAAAAAGTAATTGTTTAACTCTTTTACCCCCAAAGGATGTACTGGTACGTTTCACAAAAGCCATCCCTTTACTCCCATTGGACGTACCGGTACGTCCTCGCAAAAAAATGCTATAAAATTTCTTTTTTTCATATTTTTGATAATTTTTTGAGAAAATTCAGGCATTTTCCAAGAGAATGAGACCAACCTGACCTCTCTATGACAAAAATTAAGGCTGTTAGAGCAATTTTAAAAAAATTATACTGCAAAATGTGATGGGGAAAAAAATAACCCCCTAGGGGTTAAGGGTTGGAAATTTCCAAATAGCCTGGGGGTAAAAGGGTTAAAGGAAATATATAAATAGTAAATCTTTGTTTTAACATTCAGAATGCTAGTATGGAATATATTAGTTTTTATTGTGAATGACTAAATATTTTCATAAGATCAACTCGCTAAAGGGACCTTCTATAGAAAAGTGATCCTTATTGAATATTCTAACGTTGTTACTGGTCTTAAGATATTTTATATCCTTTATTCATTTCATCTCATATAGTTAATTTATTTCCCTATTTCCCTTCCTCATTGGGCTGTTTTTCCTTGTTGGCCTCCTTGTTCCTGTGGCATCCTGCTTTTTCAACTGGGGTTATAGCTTACCCAGTATAGTAATTATACTGGGTTTCTTTTGTTGTTGGAGTCTTTGGGCTTATAGCATCCGGCTTTTCCAACTAGGTAGTAGGTTGGCCAGGGCACCAGCCACCCGTTAAGATATTACCGCTAGAGAGTTATGGGGGTCTCTTGACTGGCCAGACAGTACTACACTGGATCCTTCTCTCTGGTTATGGTTCATTTTCCCTTTTGCCTACACACGCAGCGAATAATCTGGCCTATTCTATACTTATTCTCCTCTGTCCTAATACACCTGACAACACTGAGATTACCAAACAATTCTTCTTCACCCAAGCGGTTACTGAACTGTAATAATTGTTCAGTGGCCACTTTCCTCTTGTTAAGGGTAGAAGAGACTTTAGCTATGGTCAGCAGCTCTTCTAGGAGAAGGACACTCCAAAATCAAACCATTCTTCTCTAGTCTTGGGTAGTGCCATAGCCACTGTACCATGGTCTTCCAGTGTCTTGGGCTAGAGTTCTCTTGCTTGAGGGTACACTCGGGCACGCTGTTCTGTCTTGTTTCTCCTAGCCTTGTTTTGTTAGTTTTTTATAGTTTATATAGGAAATATTTTAATGTTGCTCTTCTTAAAAAATTTATTTTTCCTTGTTTCCTTTCCTTACTGGGCTATTTTCCCTGTTGGAGCCCCTGGGCTTATAGCATCCTGCTTTCCCAACTAGGGTTGTAGCTTAGCAAGTAATGATAATAATGATAATAATAACAGGGTTATAGCTTAGCCAGTACAGTAATAATATTGTGTTACTTTCCCTGTTGGAGCCCGTGGGCTTGTAGCATCCTGTTTTTTCAGCTAGGGTTGCAGCTTAGCAAGTAATAATAACAATAATAGTAATGAATATAATTATGGAGAAAATGATAAACGAATGGCTTTGGTCCACCGTAGAGCGTAGTCTAATGTCAGTCAAATTTTAAGCCAACATTTTAACCCTAGTCCTTTCGTTTTCCGTTTCCTTCTACAGAACGGTCACCACAACTGGGAGAAGTCACTCTGCAACAGCGATTCAGTCCCCCATGGAGAGAAGAGGACCCTACCAGGAGGAACTGTCCGAGCTGTACAGCTTCATGGATTCTTGTTCTCATCAAATAGATGCCGTGTGCATGGACCACGAGAACAACATTCAAGGTTCGCAAACCTCCATTTCCCAGCTTTCGAACGTTGCTTCGTCAGGATACCAGAGCTTTGCTTACTCGCAGTCGTCCTCCCCCGTTGATTCGCTGTTGCAGACGGACAACTCCAGCTTGTTGTCCCGAGAGAACGGCAACCCACCCCAGCCCATCCTTCGACAAGTTTTGCACGGATCCCCTCTCGGTAAGGCTTAGAGGTGCATTTTCCCCCCCTGTTTCTTTTGTCCCAAGTTTTAATTGGCAAGAAACATTGCTTTGTTTGATTTTGTGCCTTGATTCAATGCTTGCAGCCATGATTTTGTGCTTTTTTTTTTTTCTCTTTACAAAGTGTGAATATGCATTTGTTTGTAACTTAATTTTGTTTTAAGATTGGAAGCAGCTGGCTTCTTACTTGCGCTAATCACAGCAGCTTTTATCTCTCAAGCGACTCTCATGTTTGTGGTGTCGTCCGCAGCCTCTCCTTTGCATCAACCACCAATTGGCAAACACCGAGCCGTGGCTGTACACCCAGCGTACTTAGGGCACGCTGGCCATGTGTCGCTACATGGCACTCCAAGACACATTCCTAGAGTTCCACAGTCCAAAGGTATCATATGATTTTAGAATTCCTTTGATTTCTAGCTGTAGTTTAGTCTGGCAGACCAGCGGTAATTTGATTAGAACCAGCATATAATGATTTTGTACCTTGCGTCTAATTCCAAAATGAGTAATAACACAAAATTGTATTGTTTAGATATATTCAGTAAAGATTTAAATTGCTCAAGAGTGAAAGATAGATTCTTTTGTTAACAGTCCAATAGCACTAGAGTAATGTACTGTACTGAAATTAGCAGAGCCTTGTTATTGCATCTCCTCCACCAATCCCTTTCTGTTATACGAACATCAGGGAGTCCAAACAGTAGTCTCAGCTCCTCACAGAGCGTAGAGGATCTCTCTTCTCTCCGGCGCGGCCGCACCCGCCACCGCCGCTCAGCTTCGTCCTCCTCTGACTCGTCTCCCGAGTCAAGGCCCGCAATGCACGCTCACTCCCGCCGCCCTAACGCCCACCACCACCATCCGCCTCGCACCAACCCCCATTGCTCTCCGCGGTTGGTACCGTCGCCTGCACTGAGGCAGGAAATGAGATCGCGGTCTCGGTGTGACCGCAGCGTTAGTAGCGGGCGAAGAGGAAGAAATTTAAGGTTGGTGTTGCTTTCTGTAAGCTTAGGCCCTTCTCCCTCCATAGGACGCAGTTTTGTATGTGCTGCAAAAGGAATAATCTGTTGCCTGTTCAAAACTGTCATGAGGGAAAAATTTTTCATGAGAATTGAGAGAATTTTGTTTGCATATTTAGTTTAGAATCTGTACACTTCTGGAAAATGTCCCGGCTGAGATTTTCTGTACGTACGCAATGACTTGGATGTAGAACTTTTATTATTATGAAGTTCGTAGGATGATATAACTAGTTTTCAGCAACCTGTCGTGTATTAGTGGATTTGAAAAAGCATTTGTCTTAAAATTGTCTATTCCTTGAACTGTTTATTATAGAACATTTGTTACTGTGACAGAATAAGTGTAACATGAACTGTATGTTTTGTTATGTGAACTTTTGGTTTGAAATGCATGTTATAGAGTAGTGATAATATGAAAGTATGAACGTGATGAATGTGTCTGTTTTAGACCAAAGGATGATCTATTGTATATTGAAGTAAAGCAAATAATCCCTTTGTTATTAACATCTGCAAACGTAAGTTTACTGCACGAAATAAAAGTTTGCCGCTTTATTCTGAACCTGCAACGAGTTTGGCCAGCGAGTGAAATTGACTTAAGCAAGTTGAAAATAAGCTAAATCTATCTTGAATGAGAAGGAATGCTGTTTACTGCACTCGCCTTTTTTATGCTTGGTAGAACGTCAGCATTGAAATACAGTGCTGTATGACACTGACGATTTTACAGATTCCTATCCTCTCCGAGAGACTCGATTCTACGTTGTCAGATGCTCAGTTCGTATTGGATTTCTGAGTACAGGAAGTCCCCAACTTACAAAGTTAATAAGTTCAAAGAAGCTTTAGGTCGAATTTTTGTAAATTTTGGCCTAGGATAGGCTTCACCTAACTCACAAGCCTACGATTTTCAGCTGCAAAAGTCAGCAAATAGTCTCGTTTTATATTGAAAATGTTGTCTTGCTTACTTCATTTGATTATGTAATATTATTTTGTTACAGTATTTTATTATAAACTTTTGATACAATATCTGAGATTAATTATTTCAGATGAATTTGTTTTTGTATCTCCAAATGTTTGTCAAGTCGAATGTCTGTAAGTTGAGGGACTCTTGTACTATATAAAACGATTCAAGTCAAATGTCTTTAAGTTGAGGGACTCTTGTACTATATAAAACGATGCTGTGGATGATTGGAAATGACCCAATCACCGCAACTCGATGTTTACTCGCTAAATCCGAACGCTTTGTATTTCAGAACGTGCGACAGAGAGGAGTTCGCCCGAGGAACCTCCCACTGTTACGATGATTCCGAGGATGATCTATCCGGCATGAATTACGTACCGTCGGGGGGAGGAGGAGGAGGAGGAGGTGCGGGGGGAGGAGGAGGGGGAAGCGGCAGCTGGAGAAAGGAGAGCAGTAGCAGCAGCAGACGGCTGAGTCAGGAAGACTACAACCAGTCCAAGAGTTTGGCCCCACAACAAATTTTAGAGCAACAAGAGGGTCAGATGAGAGCTATTGTGGAAAAGTAAGATATTGTAGCATTTTTCCTTTCTGAGATTGGCACTGTTTAAGTGTCCCTTTAAGCCTGCCGAGTAAACCTAGCTACTGTTGTGTGTGTTAGGAGCTTTTAATTCACTGCACATATGAACGATGTCAGCTGCTTTTAAGATGCCATAAAACACCTTCAAAATTCTTGCACTGTATAAACTACTTTTTGGTATTGTTGTGAATTCGTGCACTTTGTTGTTTTTTGTATCTGTGTGTAAACATGGCAATAAGAGGACTTGAGTAAGTTAAAAGTACAGTACCACAAAATAAAGGATTTTTCGTGCAACAGTTTGGAATTTTTGACTCGCAGAACGAGTGTCTTCGCAAGGTATCGTCTTCATAAACGATTTTATATCAGCTCTTCCCTTTATGAAATTAGACTAGAATTAGTTCCTTCCATTATCGTCTAGCCCACGATTCCTCCGTTCTTATCTATCCCCCTCTCTGTCTTCCTGAACTCCCATCCAGTCTAGCTAGATCTCCTATTTACTCCATGATTTTTAGGCCTCTATAAAGGTCTTTGTATTCCTGCCATGGCTGACACCACTCTTCTGACCAATCATATCTCATCTATTCACTTTTCACAGGTCAAAACCAACTCCATCTTTTATTTTATCAAATGCCGTAATTTCATTTTATTATTTTTTTCAGCCCATTTTGGCTTCCATGGCTTTTTCTTTTTTAAAAGATCCCATCTTGGTCATGTACACTTCAATACAAGTTTCAACCATATTGGAAAGAGACGTCAAAAGTTTTCCACCTCAACATTCTCATCTATGTTCTCTTAAGCTTTCCTTCCTCTTAAAACATCTAAATTGAGTTACTGTACAGTACCTGTATTGTTACAATGTGTAATCACTTACAGTACTGTACATGGAAGTTAAACAAGCTCTTGTGTCCCTATTATTCTGATTAGGGTAATTATAATGTTGAAGACTCCAGCCTTACTGCCAGTTCAACAAAGCTCTCTACGGGAAACGTTTTGGTAAGGGGTTGAAAGTCTACCCGCAGCGGTTTTGAGACGGGGATCCCTAGAAATTACTTATTCCTACATTGTTTGCCCCTGTATGAGGATACCTGTACGTGTATGTAGTTAGGACCTCCGTAAGCCTGCGTAGCCTCCTTCAATACCTCCGAGTAGATAGTTTGATTCCTTGTGCTGATATCCTAGAGTGAAAAGAAAGACTTAGTGGTGCGTATTGCTTCTTATATTTGACTCCAGAGTTTTCGTGGTAACGTCCCTCATGTTTCATGCTCAGGGCTAAATTTATCAGTCATGAATTCATCAAGTTTTTAAACTTTCATATAATAAAGAAATTTAAAAAGAAATTTCCAGAAATGTTTCGAGCAAATATCTTTGGAATTTTAAGAAATATATATACCAAATATCTTTGGAATTTTAAAAGGTATTTCTAGCAAATATCTTTGGAATTTTTAGAAATATTTCAAGTAAATATCTTTGGAATTTTAAGAAATATTTCAAGTAAATATCTTTGGAATTTTTAGAAATATTTCAAGTAAATATCTTTGGAATTTCAAGAAATATTTCTTGCAAATATCTTTGAAACTTAGCCAAATTTATTTGAAAATAAATTAACAGAGTTGTATTTTGAAGGTTCGTTGCAATAAATTTATTCATTCATCATTGTTCCAACAACATTAGTAGTACAGTCTCCGTGTAGCCTACAGTTCTTGTATTTTCAGTACAGCGTAGTGTATCTGTTTATAATCCACCGTAGGTAGTAAGTAACTATAGTGTGTCTTGCAGGAGTCATTTTGGGTTGTAATATAGTCTGTAGCAGTATTCATCCAGGTCCCTATACCTCTATTAGTAGCTGCCTCTGAGTTTCCATATGTAGCTATTAGTCTTTTAACCTTGTATTATAACTATAGACTCTTCAAGATTAAATCTATGATTTACATAATAATTGTTTCTGACCATTGATCATTAACAGCTGATAAGCTCAAACCTATGATGTACATAATAACCATTTATTATCCTTGACTATTAACAGCTGATAAGTTCAAACCTATAATGTACATAATAACCATTTATTATCCTTGACTATTAACAGCTGATAAGCTCAAACCTATGATGCACATAATAACCATTTATTATCCTTGACTATTAACAGCTGATAAGTTTCAACCTATGATTTACATAATAACCACTGCTTCTCCTTGACAATTAACAACTGACATTCCAGAATAAATTGGCTGTAAACTGTGAGACGGTTATTGGCGGTTAAAGGTGACTCTGTCCGACTGGTCCGAGAGAGTTTTGTTCCTTCGTTCGCTTGACAATCTTAGTTGCTCTCGTTATATCTCGTAGAAGCCAGGGGGCTCATCCGTATTCAGTTCCTTAGGAGTAGTCCCTATCATTTTATCTCTCTGATTAGCTTACGAACTTCTAGATATTACAGCATGTCCAAAATCAGTTGCACCAGAATTGACATTCATTAGTAAACCAACATACGTTGGAATTCCAGTTCCACTGTTAAATCTGGCCCCGTTATTGCTTAGTAAAGACTGTGTAAGGACTCGTATAGCATCGCTACTTTCGTGTTATCGGGTTTATAGTCAAATCATATCTTAGATCGGGAAGTAGCTTATTCTTTTGTTTTCAAATGTGTACACACAACAGGCCAAGAACATAATGTACAGTTGCCTTGGTGCTCAAATTGATCAGAAGAGAGAGAGAGAGAGAGAGAGAGAGAGAGAGAGAGAGAGAGAGAGAGAGAGAGAGAGAGAGAGAGTGTGTGTGTGTGTGTATAATGTTTCTGGGAAATTGATGGATAAAATTGGTACAAATCTGCTCCGCGTGTCTTAGCTATTTTCGTTGTTTTCTTTATTACGATACATTGCATCTACACGAGGTCAAACTTCAATCAAGGCCATGTCCACATAGGTGCTAATTTGGTAGGTGCAGGTGGGACTAAGCTGAAGCTTGAATTTAAAAATGTATTTATCTTAATGTGATCATTAAGATGGAGGGTCAAAGGCACTGGTAGAATCAGTTTTGATGGAATCAAAGCATTTTAGATTTATGCATCTGTCCACTTCTGCCTGCAATATTTGAATCAATTTGTGCCAGTGTGCATAATGGCTCAGATATGGGTCTGCAGATTACATATTCACTCCTGTTTCGTTGTTATGACGACGATCTGAAAAATGATAGAGTACGGAAGTCGCTCGATGGTAAGTTAAAAACGACAACTTATATTCTAACAGGCAGGCAAAGTCTGTTAGATGTAGACTTAATATATAACCTTTGCTTGTTTGAATCATCTCATGGGCTGAAATTCCAGTCGGTTATGGGATGGTTTTTAAAAAGTCTATTCTCTTGACACTGTGCATTTCAGACTGATGAGTATGGAGCAAGAATTTCGTCACGAGCAAGAGATTATGTGGAAGGAGATGCAAGACAAAGATGCCCGAATAGACGCTCAGGCCAAAAAGATCGCTGCTTTAGATTGTGCCAATAGTAAATTAATCAAAACCATTGCCACCCTCGGCACCACCCCTCGGTAAGTGCACGGACGGGGGGGTTGTCGTTTCGGCGACCAGGAAAGTATTGCGGAGGAGTGCATGTACCTAGCTGTTAATATATGTAGGTTAAGGTTTTTAAGGAACTCATTCAAATCGTGTCATCATTACTATGTTTTTAACCCTTTCACCCCCAAAGGACGTACTGGTACGTTCTTGCAAAACACTGTTAATTAGATATTTTTACATATTTTTGATAATTTTATGAGAAACTTCAGGCATTTTCCAAAAGAATGAGACCAACCTGACCTCTCTAGGACAAAAATTAAGCTTTTTAGAGCAATTTAAAAAAATTATATAGCAAAATGTGCTCGAAATTTAACCTTATGGTGGGGGTAAAAGGGTTTTTGGCGTGGAATAATCCTGATGTACTGTATTGAAACATCTTGGCATCTAAAATAAAATAGTCTGTGTCATATAATATAGCAAATAACTGATGTTCAATTAAGATCAGCAATGACCACCAATCATAAACTAACTTGTAAGTGTCCCAGAAACTTTGTCGTGAGAAGCATGTTGGTGTAATCAAGTGTAAACATTGTATAATTCTTCTATTTAACTGATAAGTTGGGTTTATATTGATGAGAAAATATTTCATGGACTCAAAAAGTATGGGAGAATGTCCAGATTTTTTCGGTGGACTTTGTATTGAAATTTGAAGAATTTCGAACTCATAATATTTACACGTTTTCCCATTGCCTGGTTCCCACAGGTCGGAGGAAATGAAAGCCGACAATCACGACGATCTGAACGGCGATTCCTGCAACGCATCCGACACCTCCGACTACAAGAGCTCTTCGTGTTAACTTTTCTCTCTCCGATTCTTTTACTCGTTGTATTAGTGTTAAGTTGACATGTAAAATTCTCTGTGTGGACATCTCCGTATAATTCAGTTGGGCATTTAATTCCGTTCTTGCTTGCATACAGTAGTCGTCTGTCTCAGCCATTGCAGGCTTTTGTCTCTCGAGCCTGTACAGTATTTACCTCATGCACGTCCTAGTCCGGACCACATCTAGAAGACATTTTCTGGCTCACTTTTTGACATTCCTGTATATGAATATATTTTCTAGTCTCGTTGTACAGAATTTTGTCTCTTTTTTTTTTTATTTGAAGTTGATCCTTATATGTTTTGACTTCATTATGTTTAGTATGTTAATTGCAAGGTCCTGTTAGGAAGACAGTCACATTCTGTTCCCTTTTATCCTATATAAAACCAGTGTTTATTTAATCTTTTCTTTTTAACAACTACGTACTGGTTAGTCATTTTTAATCGGTAGATCGTAGGTGAACGAGGTTACGGTCAATTCGAGAAATTTCAAAATCGTTGAACAAATAAACAAATAATGGAAATCCAAAACATAGTAACCGTAGCACAGTATATTTCTGTTGGTATAAAGACATTTGTATGGTCTATATATATATACCGTTTACTGTACTTGGTTGTTCATAACTGTCAGGTTGTTTGATAATATGATGAAACTTTATACAGTTTATTTCTTTCTTTTTTTTTGTATAGTATTGCTGTTAGGTATAAAAACTGCCAACACCAAAGATTAGGTTAGACAAAAAAGTTTACATTTACTATGTGGTATATAACGGCAATTTCATAAACTCTGTGTATATTGACTTAGTTGTAAATACAGGTAGTGCTATTTTCTTTTTCTATTCTAGGCACATGTATACAAAAAAGACTAAATTAGGTACTGATCAATGTGTCAGTTATTTTGGTGCTTGTAAAGTACAGTACTGCAACACATCTATGAATAATAAATAAGCCAAAGGTAATTTTATGTACATTTCTTTGTAGTATTCACATCAAAATGTGGATAGTAACATTTGTACTAAACATGTACTGGATACAAGTCAAAATAAATTTCCAAGTCACTTGTACATTTGGTTTCATTTGCGATAAAACCTTTACGGAAAATGTCCAAGACCTGCTGATTTATACAATACTATTGAATGACTTTAGACGATGAAATGGCCAAGAAATTAAGGAGGGTTCAAATACTGTTTGACTTAATAGTACGTCAGCGAGTTAACCCTTTTACCCCCCAAAGGACGTACTGGTACGTTTCACAAAACTCATCCCTTTACCCCCATGGACGTACCAGTACGTCCTTGCAAAATACTGCTATTTACATTCTTTTTTGCATATTTTTTATAATTTTTTGAGAAACTTCAGGCATTTTCCATGAGAATGAGACCAACCTGACCTCTCTATGATGAAAATTAAGGCTGTTAGAGCAATTTAAAAAAATATATATACTGCAAAATGTGCTTGAAAAAACATAACCCCTCGGGGGTTAAGGGTTGGAAAGTTCCAAATAGCCTGGTGGTAAAAGGGTTAAGGCCAGTTTTGAATCATGAAGAAACCAACTGCTCACAGCCTCCTTAACTGTACCACAGGATCCTTCTATATCCTTGAATTCCAGTAAAAACCCAACGAGGATTCTTTACTTCCAGGTGGCAATTGCCTGAGGACGATTCCCAACTAACGACGTCGGTAATTATCTGATTCTTAACTCCACATTCCTGTGATTACTTGAGAATTCTTAACTTCCAACACTACTTTAACTGGAATCTGTATTACGTTGTTTTTTTCTCCGTTTATCTCACTTTTATCAATCGACTCTTGAGTCTAATGAAGATACAGTACCTTGGAGACTTCTGAAATTAATTGTACACTTTTTAGCCTCTTTTAGATATTCGATACCTTGTTTTCTGACATACAGTATTTATGTTTGGGTTTTATGTTTGACATTAATTTCTATTATTATTATTCTTCTCACTTATTTATTGGGAAGTTTCTTTTAATGATATTTCAAGAAGAAAGTGAAATCTATGTTTCTGTATCATTTGCATTTCATCCCGCATTGTCTCAAAATACCTTCAATGCATCTTTACATCAAGTTTACTCTTTCCCTGAAGGCTTCCATTGCTTAGCCTAGATTAACTGCTCCATTTATGTAAACGGTGCCACAGAAAGTCTACCAATGGGACAGTAAAGCCTGAAGGAGGGTGCATGTCACATACTAATAAGTACTCCCCTCTTTGTACGACTTGATTTAGACGTCTATTAGTACTACACAGTATTCTAGAAGCTTTATTCCAGCTGTGACCAAGCTGTGTATTAGTCTTCCTAATCAGGGAGTTGAATCGGTGAAACTTCAAAAGTTCAAACTCGCAGAAAATGTTTTCATGTTGAACAGGCTGACATAAATCTCTTATAGTTTATGTATAAAAGATGTACAGTATTTTAATTTTACTATTCTTAAAATATCTAATTTCAATTGTTCATTACTTCTCTTGTAGTTTATTTATTTCCTCATTTCCTTTCATAACTGGGTTTTCCTGATGAAGCCCTTGAGCTTATAACATCCTGCTTTTCCAACTAAGGTTGTAGCTTAGCAAGTAGTAATAATAATAATTATGAACATATTGCATTAGGGTTTGTGTTGTATTCTCAGCTTAGGTCATCATGTACAGTAGGACCCCGCCATACGACATTAATCCGTTCCGGAGTTGGTATCGTATGGTGAAAATGTCGTATGGCGGGCAATAGAATAGCTAATGCGTGCAAAACCCCAGGTAAAAACATTGAAAATTAGTATGTAACAAAATAGTATAGTAAACACTGTACTACAGTATACTTATATATAATATACATGTAATGTACAGTATATAATTAAATAACATGTACAGGATAAATAAAAGTTATATACTGTACAGTACTGTAAAGGAAAAATTAAATTTTATTTACCCTTGGAGTGACGTGACTTGAGCTGGTAGTGGGTGGAGGCAGAGGGGGGAGGAGACGGTAGATATAAAAACGTATCAATGCTAATTATGTTATGTACACTTAATAATAAATTTATTCTTACTATTAAACACTTAAAATTAAAAATGCTTTTTTTACTATTTTTGTCTTTTGAAATTTTTTGAAATTTTTTTTTTTAGAACTTAAAAAATTACTTTTTTTAGCTTTTTTGATAGAATCACTATTATCGTGTTTGCTTTCTGACACTTCTCTTTTGGAGAAATATCTATCCAAAGAAGCCTGTTTCTGACGATTCCTCAATATATTTCTAAAATGACTCGTACACTTGTCATTAACACTCTGCATAAGATGACTTGTGTGAAGTTTTTCTGGGTGTTTCTTTTCAATGAAACTCGTAAGGTTTTCATACCAACCGATAGCTTCCCTTATTTCTGCCGATGTCGTTTCTTCAGTCTCCCCAAGTCCTCGCCACCACTAGAGCTGTGCTCTTCTTGAATGATGGTCAACTGCATTGCCTCCAACTCCTTCAAGTCTTCAGTCGTAAGCTCCTCCCTGTGCTCCTCGATAAGGTTATGGACGTCAGCCTCATCGACAACAAGCCCCATGGACCTCCCGATTGAAATTATTTCCTCAACATCACCCTCAGGGGCAGGATCATCAATGGCCTCGTCTTCGGTTGAGGGATCGAAACCTTCAAAGTCTCGTTCTGCCACAACAGCTGGCCACAATTTCTTCCATGAAGAGTTCAAGGTGTGCTGTGAAACCTCATTCCAAGCTTTGTCGATCATCTTTAGGCATTGAACAATGACAAAATGCCCCTTCCAAAATTCACGGAGGGTGAGTTGAGTGCTTTCGGTCACTTCAAAGCATCTTTTGAACAGATGTTTCGTGTAAAGCTTCTTAAAGTTGGCAATCACTTGCTGGTCCATAGGCTGGAGGAGAGGGGGGTGGTGTTTGGTGGCAGATAGAGAACCTTAATGAAGGAGAAGTCAGGATGAATTATGTCCTCGAGGCCAGGAGGGTGAGCAGGGGTATTGTCCAGTACCAGGAGACATTTGAGAGGAAGATCGTTCTCTTCTAAAAAGTTCTTGACAGTAGGACCGAAGCAGACGTTTATCCACTCAATAAATATGGTCCTCGTGACCCAGGCCTTGGCATTAGACTTCCAAAATACCGAGAGCCTATCCTTCGTGATATAAGTGGTATACCAGTAGGGGCTTAATTTTTAAGTCCCCTCTGGCATTGCACAAAATGCGAGCGTAAGTCTGTCCTTCATCGGTTTATGGCCATGAAGTTTCATTTCTTCAGCTGTGATATATGTACGGCGGGGCATTTTCTTCCAGAAAAGGCCAGTTTCATCACAGTTAAACACTTGCTGAGGAATGTAGCCTTCCTTGGAAATTACGTTCTCAAACTTCTTGAGGAATTCTTCTGCTGCTTTCATGTCAGAACTGGCCGCCACTTCATGCCTGACTACTGAGTGAATACCAGTCCTCTTCCTAAAGCGATCAAACCACCCATGAGAAGCCTTGAACTCTTGGGGGGCTTGCTGCGACGTTCCTTTGCCTCCGCCGTCTCTCTGGGCTTCCACGAGATCGGCAAAGATGGCGCTCGCCTTGTGCGAAATTACCGATTGCGTGAGTGTATCACCAGCGATTTCCTTCTCTTTAATCCATAGAAGAAGGAGTCTGTCCATCTCGTCGTTGATTGAGGTCCTTCCACTGGCAAGGACAGTCATGCCTTTAGAAGACTTACTTGCATTAATGGCTTCCTTATTCTTGATAATTGTACCAATCATAGACTGGTTTCGGCCATGCATACTAGCGAGGGTAACGATGCGCATGCCTTCTTCATATTTCTTTATGATCTCCAGCTTCGTTTCCATAGTAATTATCTTCTTACTTCTCCCTTTAACATCACTAGCAATCTTGGGACCCATGGCTAACGAATTAAAAGTTGGAATTAAGCACTAAAATGCACAAAAAATACGATATCGCAAGCACTAACACTAAATCAAGTCTTTATGAAACGTACACGAGATTCTGAACTGAGCGCGCGTATAACAAAGAGAGAGAGAGAGAGAGGCAGCATCTCTCTCAGGCATTGTGGGAGGGATTTCGGCCAATAGCGTATCAGCATCTTAGTGACGCCATGACGCCGACTAATAGCAGACCAGCTTCTTAGTGACGTATGCAGTTACATATGAGCGTGGTGGTAAGCTAGTGACTCGCACAGTCGTACGCGTAGAAACCGCCAAGTTTGAGTTTTGGAATTCGATGCCGTAAGGTGGGGAAAATGTCTCAACGAGGGGACGAAAAAACATCGTATTCCATACCGTAAAGTGAAAAAAACGTAAGCTGGGGACGCCGTACCCCGGGGTACTACTGTTTATCTTTTTCTTGGCATTTTCAGTTAATAGTTTTTGCTATGTAAATAGTTTTTTTTTTTTGGTTATTATGGCCTGAAAAAGGCTTATTGGTTGGATCATTAACACTGTTCTTATATCATGGATGGTATTAAGAGAATTCCACAACTTTCCACAGCACTTTTCCTTACCAGGTATGTAACCTGGCATGTCTCAATGTATACGAGTATGTTAAGCCCATAAAAGAGGCTCTTCGGTAATTATGATCTAACTGGAAATTTGTCTGCTTCTGACTTGCAGAATCGTAGTAGAATGTTCTAACCTGCTTTGGGAGTGTCGGTTTTTCTACGAAGGCTGGAATGAACGGCGTGCAATGCTTTTGCAGTCAGCCCTCATTGTGAAACATGACCAGTACTCCTGGGTGTAGCTCACAGTTTAGCCTTGTTTTGGTCCTGGACGACACCTACTGTTAAGCCCTGATTTTTATTATTATTATTATTATTACTAGCCAAGCTACAACCCTAGTTGGAAAAGCAAGATGCTACAAGCCTAAGGGCTCCAACAGGGAAAAATAGCCCAGTGAGGAAAGGAAATCAGGAAATAAATAAATGAGAACAAATTAACAATAAATCATTCTAAAAACAGTAACAACGTTAAAACAGATATGTCATAAATAAACAATAAAAAGACTTGTCATCCTGGTCAACAGAAATATTTGCTCCAACTTTGAACTTTTGAAGTTCTACTGATTCAACTACCCGATTAGGAAGATCATTCCAAAATCTGATCAAAGATGGAATAAAACTTCTTGAATACTATGTAGTATTGAGCCTCATGATGGAGAAGGCCTGGCTATTAGAATTAACTGCCTGCCTAGTATTACGAACAGGATAGAATTGTCCAGGAAGATCTGAATGTAAAGGATGGTCAGAGTTATGAAAAATCTTATGCAACCTGTATAATGAACTAATTGAACGACGGTGCCAAAGATTAATATCTAGATCAGGAATAAGAAATTTAATGGACCGTAAGTTTCTGTCCAACAAATTAAGATGAGAATCAGCAGCTGAACATCAGACAGGAGAACAAAATTCAAAACAAGGTGGAATAAAAGAATTAAAACACTTCTTCAGAATAGATTGATCACCGAAAATCTTAAAAGACTTTCTCAATAAGCCAATTTTTTGTGCAATTGAAGAAGACACAGACCTAATGTGTTTCTCAAAAGTAAATTTGCTGTCGAGAATCACACCTAAAATTTCACGACTGGTTGGGTTTCATTGGTTAATTGTGAGACGCTATATTGGCTACGAGTGAACCATTCCGTTCCTCAGAACCATTCTGTGACTTTTCATGGTGGCTGTTTAATGTGTTCCGTAATGAACTTCAGAATCCTTATTTTGAGTTGGGGTAAAAAATTAAAATTGTTTTTGAAAAGCATTTTACAGTGATCACCTGCCAGCTGTTGTGATACTGTACTACCTATAGAGAGTTATTGGGTCCTTTGACAGGCCAGATAGAACTACATTGGATCCTTCTCTCTGGTTACGGCTCATTATTTCCTTTGCCTACACATACACCAAATAATCTGGCCTATGATTTACAAATTCTCCTTTTTCTTCACTCAAAGAATTAAAGGATTAACTACTGCAATGTAATTGTTCAGTGGCTACTTTCCTCTTGGTAAGAGTAGAAGAGACTCTTTAGCTATGGTAAGCAGCTCTTCTAGGAGAAGGACACTCCAAAACCAAACCTATGTTCTCTAGTCTTGTGTAGTGCCATAGTCTCTGTATGATAATCTTCCACTGTCTTGGGATAGAGTTCTCTTGCTTGTGTGCTCACTCAGGCACACAATATTCAGTCTTTTCCTTATTTCCTTTCCTCATTGGGCTATTATCCTTGTTGGAGCCCGTAGTATCAGAAGCCTCTGGGCTAAGAAGCTTATTATATAAGATCGCAAACTGATGTATTTGATGTTTAATTCATAGGTGATAATGATAACTCATTTTGGATCTTAAAATGTTTTAATGAAAATAAGAATAGACTCGAAAATACCAAATATGTGAACATTTTTAGCCTTTGAATAGAAAACGATTAAAATAAGATCTAAATGGAAATGAAATGCAATTAGATTATAGAAGAGAACTATTCCTCACAAATACAATTAATAAAATATTTGCAGAAACAAGAATAGAAAATTCAAAGAACGAGTAAGTTCCAATGTGGAGACATTGAAGGAAAGTTGACGACAGTTCTTGTGGTAACTCTAAATGCTGCAATTGACCATAGGGATTGTATTAAAGATACAGGTAAAAGATAGGGTGGAAAGAAGCAGTTATGACAACGAATGAAAAATGTATAACGGTCATTAACTGGCCTCCAGGAACAAAAGAAAACATTAAGATTGAATGAAAGGTAAGATAAGGTGCTATATGTGGACCCAAGTTATGCAGTATAGGGACTGACAAAGTGAATAGCATCAGTAGAAAAAATATGCAGTTGATAAGAAGGAAATATAATTCATATCTATTTTGACGTTGTTACTGTTTTTAAAATGATTTATTGTTAATTTATTCTCATCATTTATTTATTTCCTTATTTCCTTTCCTCACTGGGCTACTTTTTCCCTATTGGAGCCCCTGGGCTTATAGCATCTTGCTTCTCTAACTAGGATTGTAGCTTGGCTAGTAATAATAATAATAATTTGTAGATGATGATATGTTTCCCTCAGGAAGGAAAGATTAGAATGTAAGTAACTTTCATAGTTTGGAGATCCTGAAAAAATTCACCGTTAGTACCTATCCCTAAAAAATCAGATGTACTAATTATCAACAAAAGAGAAGAAAGAAAAGAGATTAAAGCAAAAGCGAAGAATTGTCCAGTAAGTATAGTAAGTAGAGTCGGTTCATAAGCTAAGTATCTGGGAGAATGGTACACAGAGAAAGGAAACAGAGAAATACAGGATAAATATGAAATGCTAAAAGGTCGTGTAAGTGGTCAAAGAAATATGTAAATCTAGAGACACTAAAAGAGTAGGAAAATTTTCATTAGAAGTCAGAATATATATATATATATATATATATATATATATATATATATATATATATATATATATATATATATATATATATATATATATATATGTATATATATATATATATATATATATATATATATATATATATATATATAGGCCTATACATATACATATACCAAGGCACTTCCCCCAATTTTGGGGGGTAGCCGACATCAAACAAATGAAACAAAAAAGGGGACCTCTCCTCTCAACATTCCTCCCAGCTTGACAAGGGACTCAACCGATTTCGGCTGGTACTGCTAGGGTGCCACAGCCCACCCTCCCCCGTTACCCACCACAGATGAAGCTTCATAACCTTAAATCCATATATATATGAAAGATTTGAAAAACCTACAATGAAAAATGATAAGAAATATGTAAGAACAACCATCAAATAGTTCACACTGGGGCATCATAGCAGGAATAAGGAATATGGACTGTAGTGTCTTGCAGAATAGAATATAAAAAATTAACACTCTTCCATAATAACATCATAAATTCTGATGGCAAGAAACTAGGCGCAGTCAGAAAGAAACAAGTCAGAGAGACAATTGAGGGTCAGTTGAAGAACCCTTCATGGAAAGTGTTGGAGTGGCAGCATTGAAGAAATTCGTTGTAGATATAAAATGAAAGTAGGAGAAATGATAATTTGTAAGGAAAATTACCTTTAAAAATATAGGAAATAATTATGGAAAAGATAGAGGAAACAATTTAAAAGAATATGATATATAGAAGAGAGTAACCCACAGCCTTTTATTTGAGAATTATATGTGGATAAGGCACCTACTAGTAATGAAAACCAGGTTAAATGTATTGAAAATAAAAGAAAATTCCAGTGGAATAGACATATAAAATATCTTTTTTACCAATGTATGAAAAGAGAACAGAACGTATCTTTTCATGGTCAAATACAGGAATACTAAAAGAACAAGACATTGAAGAGTGAAAATGTTGCAAGTTCATAGCAGAAAACTGGTAGAATATATGATGATATATTGCAAATGTTGGTTTTCAATTAGGAATATTACTTGAAATACAATTCTTATTGGTGTTTAGTCACCACTTATGGGTGAACATTTTTATCAACCATATATTTCTGTATTTATGAAGCCATTTAGCCTGTTATTTAAATATAATGTGTTGCCTGAATAGCTTTTTTAGACACGAAAAACCATTGAATTTCTTAATTGATATAGAAAGGGCATAAACACAATTGAGCAAAACCTGAAAACTACGGAATTATATAACTGAACAGTCTTAAACACATGAGTATTTAACTATGTAAAGGCTTAAACAGGGAACCATTCAACATATAAAAGTTTAAATATGCACAGAACCATGATTTTACAGTAGTATATCTGACAAAATATATATAAAAAAGTATAATTTATTTCATATAACACCCAAACATTAGCAAAGAAAGGTTCAATAGAATCTACCGAAGTCTGCCATAAAACGTTTTCTTTAAAAGAATCAAAATGTCAAAAATTCATTGTCAGACGTACGATAAAGATAGTTTCAAAATTCTAGATAACAAAATATCAAATTTTATTGATATGAAATTGATAGATATGTATATTTTACATCTTATACAAGAATTATTATTAAAAAACAATTCTAAACCGAGTTTCGTTTTTTATGTTTGACATTTGTACGATAACTTCTAATTTTCTTCAACCTGAAATGTCAAGAATTTATTGTCAGACGTACGGTAACAAAATGTTTCAAAATTCTAAATAACAAAATATCAGATTTTATTGATATAAAATTAATATAATATGAATATTATACATTTTATAAAAGAATTATTATAATTGCAAATCAATTATATACAGATTTTCGTATATTAGTTTTGACATTATACGATATCGAATGTCAAGAATTCATTGTCAGACGTACGATAACTAATAGTTTCAAAATCCTAAATAACACAATATCAGATTTTATCGATGTAGAATTAATATAAAATGTATATTTTACATTTTATAATAAAATTATTATAATTCAAAAGCATTTCTTTACCGAGTTTCGTTTATTAGTTTTGACATTGTATGAATGTACGATAACTTCTCATTTTCTCCAATCAGCTGCTGATGTAAACAAACATGGCGGCCTTCTTGAATCGCCCTCATGTTAATTCTTCGATTTTCGTCAATTCTTCGTTAATTCCTCCTTTATTATCGACAAAAGTAAGTTTACATTGCTAATGAATCTCTTTATTTTTGTTTATAGTTAATTAAATACGTTTTATAATGTACAAGTTCATTTTATGACAGGACCGGCTGAAGCCCTGGTAAATGTGTAGGAAAGCTCCGCGCTCGATTTAAAAGTTTCTAAAAGTAGAAAACGAAAGAAAACAGTAAATTAGAGCTACAGTTACCTTGAAACTGTGAGATAATCCTCCTACAACCACCTAACTCTTACACAGAAAATGTAAGCATAAACCTACTACTACAATTATGGGGGACCCCAGTGGGAAGCGGGGTTTTTGGGTGGGGGGAGGAGGAGAAAAGTGATTTTTCGGGGCACTACCGAACCTAATACAACTACCTACCCTACCCTGGGGGCCATGTACCCCTACCTAGGCCTACCGGGGGGGGGGGCCTCCGCCCCCCTTAAGGCCACATTGAGTTTCAGTTCAAACGAAACAAATTCAAATGAAAACGCCTTTTGCAAAAAAAGGAACACAAACTTCAAATTAGTCTCAATATCTAACTTTGCGTTTCCAAACCATGTACCTTTGAAACAAGACACGAAAAAATTGCACCTCCTCTTCCTTTTCCCACGAGTAACCACACTACAATCACACCGGAATGCTAATTTGTTGTAATCTATACGGCACACATTTTCACAATTAGGGCACTTTTTCTCTGCCAAAATCAAACCATGACGTTGAGCAAATGCAATTAGCAAATCAACTTTCCCTGAATAATGTACACAAAAATCCCCATAAGAAATAAAGCAATTGTCACAAGTGACACAGTCGGAACGGGATGAAGGTCCTGCTAATTGCTCCATACTTCACGGCAAAATGAGCTTTTCAGTTTGAAGGGAGATCCGAGACGTGCAAAAATATTCCTCCGCGGAACTAAACGTAAACTGTGGTAACTGGTGGAAAAATAGCAGGGATAAGTGAAGTAATAAGTGTCAGCATTGGCTAGATTTGTAAAAACCGCCATGATTGGTTTTCAAACAGTGTGACGTCAAGAAAACACCTGTTATTGGTTAGAATAGCATTGAGAACTAGTTTGCCATACGCAGTAAGGCGGTGAAACAGCTCATTTTAGCCAAGACATCACACAGTAAACAAAAACAAACACTTAGAAAAAATCCGAGTGAAACATAACTATACACACGAATATCTTCGTTAAATAGAAGCTGCTCATATATTGACTATTATATAAGCGTTCTATATGATATAATAGTGAATTGTAGGTGTTTAAATTCTTCAAGATCTTCCGCGGAGCTCTCCTACACATTTACCACATTCTATTATTATTATTATTACTATCCAAGCTACAACCCTAATTGGAAAAGCAAGATGGTATAAGCCCAGGGGCTCCAATAGGAAAAAATAGGCCGATGAGGAAAGGAAATAAGGAAATAAATAACTGAAGAGAACAAATTAACAATAAATCATTCAAAAAAAAAAAAGTAAACGTCAAAACAGATATGTCATATATAAACTATTAACAACGTCAAAAACAAATATGTCATAAATAAACTATAAAAAGACTCATGTCCGCCTGGTCAACAAAAAAGCATTTGCTCCAACTTTGAACTTTTGAAGTTCTACTGATTCAACCACCCGATTAGGAAGATCATTCCACAACTTGGTAACAGCTGGAATAAAACTTCTAGAGTACTGCGTAGTATTGAGTCTTATGATGGAGAAGGCCTGGCTATTAGAATTAACTGCCTGCCTAGTATTACGAGATCTGAATGTAAAGGATGGTCAGAGTTATGAAAAATCTTATGCAACATGCATAATGAACTAATTCTAGCAATGAAGTCGTGTTTAACCACTAGCAAAGCGAGCTTGCAGCAGAGTAAAAAACGGTAGAATTATAGATGTGGACGGGACAACATTTTGAACGAAAAATAGATTTTCTTGTTGTGAATAATGTGATTTCAATGAATATGTAATTAATTTCAACATAATTAAACCAAAATCCTGTTAGACTGTCGAAGAAGAAGGATATTTTTTAGAAATTTAATGTTTTTTCTTCGCCGTGCGATTGCTTCGCTCGCGGAAAAAGAATAACATGAAGCTCTTATGTAATGGCAAGCGGTACATGCTGAACTGTGCACGCTAAACCAATTGATTGTTATTTCCTAGGTAATGAAGTATTTATTTGCAATGAAAATAAGTGTCATTTTCAAAGAAAAGACGTTTTGCTATAGGAAACATAAGTTTTTTTGGGTAGAAAAGCATTTTCCATCCGTATCTATAATGAAACCACAAAATCTAATAAATCATTAGCTTGCTCAAGTAAGGAGGTATTTGTAGCACGATGGAGACTCGCGAACGACTCCAATAAAAATGGGATGGAAAGTCACGTTTTCTATGCGTCCAGGAGTCTGGGCGAACAAAAACTCCTGCTTTTCATTAATTTTACTCTGGTTTTGATTATGACGACAGGTGTTTTATGAATACTAAGTTTAAAAGATTGAGATGATCATTGGGTGTGAACTCGAGTGTCCAGATAATATTCTTCCCTTGAGTCAGACTTCTCAGATTTTCCAACACGACGAGTACAAAAAGAAGACTCTATCGGGAGACACAAGGTCTCCCTTCCTAGAAGAGTCCATAGTCCTTCTGTGTATGCTTTATGTCATTGATACTAATTTGTTTAAGCTTGTTAGTTTCCGCAAATTATTGTCATAAAAGACGTTCAAGACAATGGGGCCTTTGTCGGCAATACATTCCAAATGCGAAGAAAATGTGGATATCCATCCCATTTTCTAGACAGTCATTTGAAGCGCTTAAAACAGCCCTTACACGTACACTGAATAGTCTGGTGTGTTCCTTACTCATTCTCCTCTGTCCTCATACACCTGACAACACAGATTACTAAACAATTCTTCTTCACCCAAGGGGTTAACTACTGCACTGTTAATTGTTCAGTGGCTACTTTCCTCTTGGTAAGGGTAAAAGAAACTCTTTAGGTATGGTAAGCAGCTCCTCTAGGAGAAGGACACTCCAGAATTAAACGATTGTTCTCTAGTTTTGGGTAGTGCCTTAGCCTCGGTACCATGGTTAAAAAATATCTTTGGGGTAGAGTGTTCTTGTTTGAGGGTACACTCGGACACACTATTCTATCCTTAAACTTATTTCCTTTCCTCACTGGGCCATTTTCCCTGTTGCATCCCTCATAGGGCTTATTGCATCCCGCTTTTCCGACTGTAGCTTAGCTAGTAATAATAATTGGATAAAAGAACAGTTGAAGAAAAGATTAAAACCTTGAAAATGGAACTGTACCCATTTATATCATGACCTTGGATAACTGAAGATTAAAAATGAAATTGTTAAACATCCAGTAATTTAAACTTTAACATATGATATTTATGGCAATTTATCTTATTACATATGTAGCTAGATTATATTAGTGAATCTTTGGGAACACTGATCTCATTATTTATAGGCATTGCATGTACTGTATGGCTTGTGGTCTAGATTCTGGTCGTTTGACTTTACCCTGGGGATTGGATACGGGATTTTCACACTTTCAGTTTATTTGTATGATTCACAAAGTGATGGTTTTATTACCAGCAGTTTTTAATTTTATTTATCCTTTTTTCAGATATCACAGTAACTTGGATTGTTTAAGTGATTCTCGTCAGGTGATGTTCAAAGGGGAGTTTGAAAGTCTGAAGGCCATGAATGCGATGGGGATGCTGAAGTTCAGCATTCCACACACAGTCATAGACAACCCCACTGGTGGAGCTGTGCTATGCATGGAATACTTTGACATGCGCATTTTGAATTGACGGAGGGGAATGCTCGGAAAAAAGTTAGCCGAGTGAGTACTTTTTTCGTTTGAAACTTTAATTTTTCGTTATTTGTTCCGTGACTGGAATACAAACCTTGGCTTTTTATTTAGGGGCATTACTTTCTGCATAGCTGAAATGACAAGTCATTAAAATTTAGCGAGGGTTAACTACCCGTACCGCTAGTTAGTTGGGGCAGGGGGATGGTAGCTTGCTACCGCTCCCACTCATACACTGGTGATTTAGCTCACTTTGCTTTTGACTCGGATGGTGTACGATCGTTACCGTTCCTCATCCTTCGCCGTTATTTGGACTGGCATTAATTCTTTTTTGCTTTTTCGCAGTGTAAGTGTGTGTATGTGCAGTATTGACTTCTGCGAACATTCGCACCTGCCCTGGACTCGATGGCCGGCCCTGCGGAACCTATTTGTCGACCCTTTGTCCCGTCTGCAGAGGTCAATGGTGTGATAGCAACAACCAGTGTAGTGTGTGTTGGGAGTGGTCTGCCTCCCAGTGGGAGAGGTTTAGGCGATGGCAGAAGAAGAAGTCTAAGCGGGATATTTCTCCTTTGAAGTTTCCTTCGAACGGGGAAAAACCTAAGGCCTCTTCTTCCGTCTCCTGACCTTCCTCCGAAGCTCCTACTCGTTCAGTCTCTTCCGAGAGACCGTCGAATAGTAGCGTAGACCCTTTTAATTTCGGCCAACCCCGGTCCTCGAGAGATAGTGTTGCTTCCCCTAGCGAAGCTGCCTGACCTCTCCCCCCCGCGTGAGGCCTTGTCTATGTCTTCTGTGTTACAGGTGTGGTCGTCCTTGGGGCTTCTGGGACTGCCCTCCAAGGACTCCTTGCTGCAACTCATGGTTTGGGGTGCAAGTGTGCAGCCGTCGTCGACGACTTCGGAGGTAGATCCTCTTGCGCTTGTCGATGTCTTGGTGTCAGAGGTGTCTTCTGTGGTTTCTGCCAACTCCCCTGCCCCTCCAGACTGTCCAGCTGTTGCTGCCGACTTAGTTTCCCTCATTCCTGACCATCCTTCTAGGGGGGAAACTTAGTCCTACGTCTCTCTCCTGCGAGTGTTTCTCCCCCTCGGGGGAGTTCACTCATAGAGACTCCTCTTCGGAGGACTGCTGCTGCTCATGGTCAGCTTGCTGATCCAACAGCCCCTAGAGGGTGTCTCTGTCGCAGAGTTCGCACGCCGCTTCGCCTTACAGGTCGTCCTTCACCATCGGTGAAAAGGCACCTCTTCGGCACTTCAGCCTCGTCATCGCAGCCGTGCCCCACAGAGTAGTCTCCGCTTCAGTTGTCTCTTGGCCTTCGGCCTTTACCCGTTCCTGGACCTTCTCCCGACGACGCTGCTGCTAGTCCTCGACTTCGGTCCTGGACCCTTCTGTAGATCGTTCGCGATCTTCGTCTGTGGATATTCGACCTTCCAAAGGGCACATCCTTGTTCCTGTGCTACCTACTAGCAGACCTGCCGACCTACCATCACCGTTCCTGTTCCCGGTACAGCCTTCTGAGGCCCAACCTAAGTGTGCAGCTGCACGCCAATGCTCTTCAGCTCGCCAGCTCCCTCCAGTGCACCAGCGCTCACCAACATCTCGTCAGCGCCAGCCTGCTCTGTCACGCTTTACAGAGTGCCCATGCTCGTCAGCGCTCTACAACACTTTGGCGCGCGCCTTCACCTGCTCACCCTCAGTGCCTTCCAGCTCGCCAACGATCACCGGCGTAACAGAGCGCACCAAAACTTGAACGCTCTCCAAAATCTCAGCGCCTGCAACTTTGATCTCCTGCATGCCAACGCTCTCCTATACGGCAGCTACAGCCTGTGCTCCAGCGATCTCCTGCGTGCCAGTACTCTTCCTATGCACCAACGATCTCCTGCGGGTCATCACTCGCCCACGCGCGCCAATTCTTTCCTACACGCCAACAAACTCCCGCGCGTGCTCGCCAGATCTCGCCCGTGCGCACGCCAACACGCGCCCACGCTTCAACTCTCGCCTGCTGGCCCTCTCGCCCGCGAGCCAGCGCTCACCTGCACATCCGTGCAATAATCAGGAACAGTACATTGACAGGTCACCATCGCCTGATTCCCTTTCCCGCAAACGCCTTTCACCGCGTCCGCTGGGGAAAGGAGAACGGGCCTCTGCAGAAGGGTTCAGGATTCCAAAACTGCCTTCCTCTACGGCGGACGCACCTCAGCAGAGACTCCTCGTAGGGAACCTTTGGTCCCTATCCCTTCAGGGTATCTGTCAGACAGTGCGTCAGTCAGTCAACAGCCATGGTTCAGTGCTATAGTCAGAGCAGTGGTACAGGCCTTCAATCCTGCTCTGTCTGGCTACTCTTTGGAGCAGCCTATAGCTCCAACAGATCATTTGCAAGGAACGATGACTTCTTCCTCCCCCCTGAAGAGGAAAAGAGGAGTCTCAGATGCGGTCACTTCCTCGAGGGTAAAGCTGACTCCGGTTAGACCATCAAGGCCAGCTCCTCCTGCATCTTCCTCGGGATACTCCTCCACCTCACCTTTGCCAAGGGAGTCGCGTGAGGAAAGGACCTCCTCCCTTCCATCTTCGGAGGAAGCCTCCCCTCACACAGAGAGTTCCCCACTACCAATGGAAATCAGGAGGGACACGACATCTCGGCCTTCGATGCTGGAGTCCTACCTCCTTCCTAGGAAGGAGTCAAAAGACTCCAAGACTCTGCCAAAGTCCTCTTCTAGGACCACCAAGTCTACAGAGACAGCCTGTCACTCAAGGGATGTCCCGTGACCCACCCCGGGAAGATCTCTCGGTGGTGGAAGAAGGAGACTTCGCTGCAAGTCGGATGTCGGAAGGAGAGCAAAAAGAGTCAGAACATGCATTCTTGCAGGTTCTGACTCTCATAAGAGTTCTCAATGGGTTTACCAACCCAGAAATACCACCACATGAGGGCAAGGACACGGTCTTAGACCGTGTCTTTGGCACCCAGAAGCCCTCAAAGACCAGTGCAGCCTTGCCCTGGTCTCAAGGGCTGAAGGGTGCCAGGGCTAAGATTGGCCTACAGCTCACCGAATATGCCTCCTCCCATCGTTCCGGCTCTACCAATAAGCTTCTCCCATCTCCTCGTGTCCAACAGAGGAGGTATTTTGAAATTCAGGAGGAGCCTCGTCCAGCTCTTCCTCTCCACCACTCCTTGGAAGAGCTCACCAAGGGAATCTCTCTAGAGACACTCCAATCGACCGGTTTCTTTCTCGGCAACCGAGATCCTTAACCAGGAGAAGGTTCACGAAGTATGCCATGCAAGCTACTTCATGGCCACATGTCTGGTTAGGGACCTTGGGAATCCTGGTGCGAACTGAGGATTTCTCCAAGGAACGTACCAGGAAAGCAATGGAGACTTTCCTGCTCTCAGGCATTTGCACGATCGAGTTTCTCGCCCACCAAATTTCGAACTTGTGGGTGAATACCATCCTGAAACATCGGGAAGCGGCGTCTGAGAGGTTCTATCAACAAATACCTAAGGCTGAGATCGTTAGGCTCAGATATTCCTCTCTAGAGGGAGACCATCCATTCGAGCCTAAAGAAGTGGAAAATGCCGCTGAGAGATGGAGGAAGTCCCATCAGGACTCCCTCCTCCATTGGGCTTTGACTTCCATGCCCTATAAACCACTAGCTCCTCAGCCGTCCCATCCAACCAAGACCACGACGACCAAGACAGCAGTGAAGACTACGGTATCTAAGAAGCCTTTTCTTGCCAAGGACAGGAAAGGCACTAAGTCCTCCAGGGGAGGAAAATATCCTAGAGGGAGCAGCCAAGGCCGCAAATGCTAGGATAGGCACTCCCCCTGCTTGTCCTACATTAGGGGGATGCTTACAAAGTTGCTCGGACAGGGGAAGCAACTCTGGGCCGAACCCTGGACAATCTAGTAGGTTGGCCAGGGCACCAGCCACCCGTTGAGATACTACCGCTAGAGAGTTATGGGGTCTTTTGACTGGCCAGACAGTACTACATTGGATCCTCCTCTCTGGTTACGGTTCATTTTCCCTTTGCCTACATACACACTGAATAGTCTGGCTTATTCTTTACATATTCTCCTCTATCCTCATACACCTGACAACACAGATTACCAAACAATTCTTCATCACCCAAGGGGTTACTGCACTGTACTTGTTCAGTGCCACTTTCCTCTTGGTAAGGGTAGAAGAGACTCTTTAGCTATGGTAAGCAGCTCTTCTAGGAGAAGGACACTCCAAAATCAAACCACTGTTCTCTAGTCTTGGGTAGTGCCATAGCCTCTGTACCATGGCCTTTCACTGTCTTGGGTTAGAGTTCTCTTGCTTGAGGGTACACTCGAGCACACTCTCCTATCTTATTTCTCTTCCTCTTGTTTTGTTAAAGTTTTTATAGTTTATATAGGAGATATTTATTGTTGTTACTCTTCTTAGAATATTTTATTTTCCTTTTTTCCTTTCCGCACTGAGCTATTTTCCCTGTTGGAGCCCCTGGGCTTATAGCATACTGCTTTTCCAACTAGGGTTGTAGCTTAATAAGTAATAATAATAATAATAATTCGTCTAGGATATCGCGTCCCGTTCATAACATCTCTCCCTCCCCTGACCAGGAATCCAGTGTCTATAGACTCCTTTGCCATGGGATCAGCAGAGGGGCTGGCCCTTCGGGCAGAAGTGCAGACCCGGTTGAAGAAAGGCGCTCTCCAGGAGGTTCTCGACGGGTCTCCAGGCTTCTTCAGTCGACTTTCTTTTAAAAAAGGTGTCTGGAGACTGGAGACCAGTCATCGACCTCTCAGCTCTGAACAAGTTTGTCAAACAAACTCCTTTCAGCATGGAGGCTGCAGACACGGTCAGACTAGCGGTAAGACCACAGGACTTCATGTACACACTGGACCCAAAGGACGCGTACTTCCAGATCCCAGTCCATCCGTCTTCAAGGAAGTACTTGAGATTCAACCTAGACAACAGGAAATACCAGTTCAAGGTGCTGTGCTTCGGTCTTTCCACAGCACCTCCAGTTTTCACCAGAGTGTTTGTCTTGGTGTCATCTTGGGCACACAGGATTGGCATCCGTCTCCTTCGTTATCTGGACGACTGGCTAATCCTAGCAGACTCGGTGTTAACTCTTCTTCAACATCAAGACAAACTTCTGAGGCTTTGCCAAGATCTGGGGATTATGGTAAATCTCGAAAAGTCCTCCCTGCTTCCTACGCAGAGATTGGTATACCTAGGCATGATATTAGACACCAATCTCCACAAAGCTTTCCCATCAGACGACAGAATAGCAAGGCTGAGGAAGGTCGCAAGACCCTTTCTCAGACGAGTAAAACTTCCAGCCCAGACATGATTACGTCTCCTCGGTCATCTTTCATCACTGGCCCATCTAGTTCCCAACGGCCACCTCAGGATGAGATCTCTCCAGTGGCGACTCAAGTCCTGGTGGAATCAGACTCTTGATTCCAAGGACATCCGGATCGGCAGAACAGACGGACCTCGAGTGGTGGGTGGCAGACAAGAATCTACGATAGGGAGTGGATCTTCTCGTCCTCCCCCCGGATTAGATGCTGTTCTCTGACGCTTCAATAAAAAGGGGGGGCCCCTCAATTTCTGCACCACACGACCTCAGGCCTCTGGTCAGAGTAAGAAGAGTACCTCCACATAAGTCTCCTAGAGATGAAGGCTGTCTTTCTGGCCCTTCAACAGTTCTAACAGTTCCTGGCGGGCCACTCAGTGGTAGTGATGAGCGACAACACCACAGTAGTGGTTTACATCAACAAGCAAGGAGGTACTTTTTCGCAGCCCTTATCCCATCTAGCAGTAGAGATACTGAGATGGGCTGAGATCCACTCGATACCACTATCGGCACGATTGACTCCGGGCAAGAGGAATGTGCCCACCGATAACTTGAGAAGAGCATCTCAGATAGTTAGTACCGAGTGGTCTTTGGATCATCCAGTAGCCAACACATTCCTGACTTTGTGGGGTTCTCCGACGGTGGACCTCTTCGCAACAGCCCTGAACTTCAGGCTCCCGTTATACTGTTCCCCAGTCCCAGACCCCAAGGCTCTCTGGCAAGATGCATTCCAACAACAGTGGGACAACATCAATGTTTACGCCTTTCCTCTTTTTGTCTGATGAGGAGAGTACTCAACAAGGCCAGAACATCGGTCAACTTTTCAATGACCCTCATAGCCCCTTATGGCATCACAGGGAATGGTTTTCAGACATTCTTCAACTCCTAATGGAGTCTCCAAGAGAACTCCCTCCACGACACGATCTACTCAAACAGCCACATGCCAACATATTTCATAAAGCTGTAGCTTCGCTACGACTTCACGCCTGGAGACTATCCAGCATCTCCTCTCTCTGAGAGGATTTTCGCAACAACTTGCAATCAGGATGTCTGGACACCTGTGAAAGTCATCAGCAGCAGTCTACCAGGCAAAGTGGAAGGTCTTCTGTGGTTGGTGTCGTGGAAGGGGTATCTCTTCTCTCGATGCCACTATTCCAGCAATAGCGGAGTTCCTCGTATATTTGCAAGAAGAAAAGCACCTGTCAGTCTCGGTGGTAAAATGCTATCGCTCAGCCTTAAGCCTCGACTTTATACTTAACGGAATGGACATTTCTTCATCGCTAGAACTTTCCTTACTCATACGAAGTTTTGAACTTACCTGTCATCAGTCTGAAGTGAGACCTCCCCCATTGAACGTGGTTCGAGTTCTCAGGTCTCTTAAGAGACCTCCTTATGAACCATTACGTCAGGCAACAGATCGCCATCTAACTTGGAAGACGGTATTCCTGCTAGCTATGGCTTCGGCCAAGTAAATCAGTGAACTTCATGGTCTCGCATACGACATCGCCCATTCAAGGGGATAGGGAGAGGTAACGTTCAGCTTCGTCCCCGAGTTTATTGCTAAGACTCAGAACCCGGGAGTATCGGATCCAAGATTCGACTCCTGGATTTCAAGTCTCCGTACTGTAACAGATGACCCAGACCATCTCTTACTATGCCCAGTGAGGAGTTTTAGGCTGTACCTTTAGAGAACAGCCACAGCCCGTCCTCGTGTGCTTGCACCCTTCAGCACAGGAAGGACCAAGAGGAGGTGACACCAAGAACATAATCTCAGCATGGATCTGCAAGGTCATAGATCACTCATTGAATCCAGGCCCTCCTCCTTCACGTCTCCCCAGAGCTCATGATGTCAGGGGCGTAGCTACGTCCTGGCCTTCAAGAGGACTTCTCAGTGACGAAGGTTCTTCAGGCTGGGGTGTGGAAACGACAAACTACATTCACATCCCACTACCTGCAAGACGTGACCCACAGGAGAGACTATACGTTTTCTATCGGTCCTGTGGTGGCTGCACAACAGCTGTTATAATACCTCAAGCTCCTTATTTGACAAGTAGCAGAAGGTTGAGGGCACTGTTACCCAGTTTTAGTCTGCATGAATGGAAAGATTTGACTGGCTCTTATTCTTTTCTTCATCCTCCCCTCTCTTGGGGAAAGCAGCATCCTGGGTTCTCTGCACAAGCTGACCTCAAACCACTGTAGGTAAACCATGCTTCCTTGTGTACCTAGTATTAAAACTAATACTGATGCGTCCCCATACCCAGGCAAGGTGGTATTGGGAAAGTCTTGGTTACAAAAGTTTTTCCTACTAAAGACTCTGAATAACTTTACCTGGACGGTCACACTTCTATATATCTCAACGCACAGCTTGTGTAGGCCGCGGACCTTTCGTAGCAAGGTTTTAAAGAGGCGCAAGGACCCCTTATTTTTGAGTACTAACATACTCGGATAAGGAGCCCCGGGGTAAAAGCCAAAAAGCCAGATTGGCAGGGACGTCCACCCTTCCTAATGGGTGAGTCACCCCTAAATAAATAGCATAGGTTTGTATTCCAGTTACGGAACTAATGACAGATTCGTAGATAATTTGTATTTTTCCTAACGATACAAAACTTAGCTATTTATACAAACTTGCCCACCACCCCTATCCCCCTTGAAGTTCTAACTCCAAGTAAAGTGAGCTAAATCAATGGTGTGTGAGTGGGAGCGGTAGCAAGCTACCCCCCCCCCCTACCCATGCTAACTAGCGGTATGGGTGGTTAACCCTCGCTAAATTTTAATGGCTCGTCATTTCAGCTACACAGAAAGTAATACCCCTAAATAAATATCTAAGGTTTTTATTGTTAGTAAAAATACAAATTATCTACAAATTTGTCATTTTTCAGTCTTAAATAGTGTCATTGACTTTAATATATTTCATGAATGGGAATTGAGACTGAGATCTAGTGATAATTGATTTATTTTGAGTTGCACCAGCAGAGAATTCCACAGGTAATGCCATATCTATCAGGTGATAATCATGACCAGACATCAGCCATGAATGTAGAACACAGCTGACCAAAATGACATCAGATGTTGTGAGACACAAAACAAACCAGATCATTATTTCTAATCTATTTTGCATATCTTGTATGGAGAGGGACTCACAAGAAATGGTTTTTAGTTTATCTAAGGACATTGAGACAACATGAGTGTGGCTTGAGTTAATAAGTGTTTAAAGGTTTAAAGGTCGCTCATGAATGGCAGAGGCAAGGTACAGGACAATGTCCTAGAGACTGACCATATACGCTTATGATCAGCACCCAGAACCCCTCTCCATCGACATATGATAAATCTCAGAATGTCCACATTCGTTACTTGTTAAGGGATTGTATTGTTATTGTCATTGAATTCATATGGACAATGTAAATACATTTTTCCTGACTGCATGCAACTAATATTTTTAGTCTCTGTTTTACCATCAGTTGTACAGTAATCTATTATAAAAGGAATTTATTATTCTTTGTTTCAAGTGATAGAAACTTATGACGTTGGTTTGCAGTAAGACATTAGAGGAAGAGGGATATCCACTAATCTTGAGACAAACGTTAAGCTACATGACATTTTGGGCCGGCATTCTTGTCTCTATTTTGCAAATTAGAGAATTTAGAAGGACAGATGATATGGATATATAATTTGATTCCAGTAATTTTTTAGTAAAGGTTATGGATTGGTTGTGATATGACATTAATCCCACTTCAAGTTTGCCCTTTTGCCATGCCTGGGATATTGGTAGCGTGACATCCGAGTCTATCAAATATAAGAAATATAAAATGCCACAGTTTCAACCCTTAACTCTGTTGACAATCAGGGGAGATTGTTATTGCCAGTAAATGAAGTGAAACCTTCACCATATGAGTAAGTAGAGGAACAACTAAAGTCTTCTGGGGATGGCTGTATCTTTGCTTGTTTCAGTAAGACAAGCGAAACAGGGAAACTATTTCATGTTTAGATATAGATGGAGTAAGTTGACCAGGAACTAAGATGAAAATTTTAACTGTTGTTGCTGAGGGACCTGTTTATTAAGAGACCCCCAAATAATTCCTTTAATGTCATCAACTGTCTTGTGTTCTCTTGCTTGAGGGTACACTCAGGCATACTATTCCATCTAATTTCTCTTCCTCTTGTTTTGTTAAAGTTTTCATAGTTTATATAGGAAATATTTATCTTAATGTTGTTACTGTTCTTAAAATATTTAATTTTTCTTTGTTTCCTTTCCTCACTGGGCTATTTTCCCTGTTAGGGGCTCTGGGCTTATAGCATCCTGCTTTTCCAACTAGAGTTGTAGCTTTGCTAATAGTAGTAGTAGTAGTAGTAGTAGTAGTAGTAGTAGTAGTGGCAAAAGTTTCAGTAGACAGTCGTTCTCTTGTTTCCTTTCCTCACTGGACTATTTTCCATGTTAGAGCCCTTGGGCTTATAGTATCTTGCATTTCCAAGTAGGGCTGTAGCTTAGCTGATAATAATGATAATAATAATATTGCTCAATGGATAAAATATCTTCACTAAGACTTACTATTATTGCAACAAAAGTTAACCATGAGTTTGAGATGAAAATTTAAGTACAAACTCATGATATCAGTAACATCATAAGCAATTATCTTTAGGATGATTTAATTCTTATATAAGTATTTTAAAAGAATGAGATTTGTTTATGAATTTTTTTAAAGTATGTTATTGGACCTCTTACTACTGGGACAGTCTTAGATTTGATGGCACATTTAATACATTATTGGATTATGAAAATCAGATGAATTATCAGAAGAAGTGATATGTGACAGACTTGATTATATGAGGAATGATGATGATGATGATGAATTTCCAAATCTTCACCATCGAGGATATAACATGTTAGAGAATCTCTCTTGCAAGGTAAGATTAAAGAGCTGATGTTCACTCGTGTTCACTGTTAGAGGACGCTCCAAATTTAAAAGTATCCTTCCAGGTGGAGTTTCAGTGTTATTTTCTACAGCTGTCGATTCAACTGTTTTTAATTTAGAGGGACAAATATCTAAATCCCCTTGAGACTCACAGACTCGTTCGTACACTTGGCATTTTTATAAGTAGAGTTGACATCTTTTTATTGAACTAGTGGATCATCCAACAGGGAATAGAAGCTCCTCTTGTTAAGTGTTGGTAAAATTAGAAGAATTTCTCAGAAGGAGTTTTGTATATTGTATTTGATAGAGAAGACCATATAATGTACAGTGTATGAATATGACTCTGCTAACTTCCAATCCAAATTGGAAAAATTCTTTAATGTCCTGCAAAGGATCTTGCTATATAATTCACCCTGAGCTTCTTCCTTTGTATAGTACAGGGTCATCTTGCAAGAGGCTCTGCCAGGAAGCAGAAGTATTATTAACTTTTATAAAACATCTAGACTACATCTTCTGTCAGTCAGTGAAGTTAGATCCACTGAACAAAGATAAAGTAATTTACAAACATCTAAGATGTTTTCCAAACATCGATTGATGACCTTTGACGAGGTATCTTTGCATGGCGTTGCAAGTGAAAACTTTACTGCAACGAACGATTACTTATCATGCGTTTGCAATAGCGAGTCATTTAAAATCCATGCTGAAACATGACAGAGGTTGCGTAGCCTTGGTAAGCTTATAAAAGGCAATATAATAAGTTGTGGTTGCAGTCCAATACATAACTTGTAAGATGAGAACACTTTGTTATTGTTAATTATAAAAAAATGTTAAAATCTAAGGGTTTATGTAAAGTAGGAGTCAGATTAAATTGTAGGCGATGAAAATTGGCGAGTTCTTAATGAGTTCTTGAGTGAAGATAAAAAGTGATTACATTTAGAACGACTTCACGTGTTGGGTGAAACATCGTAATGCCCTGGGTAATCACAAGTGCCACTTCTTCAAGGAGGGCACTTGAAATAGTGTAAATAACTGTGAAACCGACATTGGATTTGATATATTTATTTCTACTTAATACACACTTTTAAGATTTAAGAGTCTCAAAAGGCAATTCAATGGTCTTCATATGCTATTCGTAATAGAAGCATCAATAAGACATTAGTAAACTATTGTTATAGATATCAAGGAGTACATTCACTATTTCAAGCAGGTGACTTCTTGGGGAACACAGCTAGTACTTATGAATGGGACTTCTGTATGTTCACCCTTTTTTCATGACATGCAAGGATATCTTATATTGAAATCATTCTCAATACTTCAAAAACTTTAAAGCAATCATTTTGTCTAAGAAAACCACAACATAACTTTGGAATTCACCTCAAAAATCCAAACTTAGTAAACCAGACAAAGTTCCTGTGCAGTGTTTAGACTCTGTATCATCATTGTCAAAGGGTTGTACTCTCACAAGTCGTGTCTGCAACTTTGTACACAATTATTTACTATCTCCTTTAGCTGTATGATTCTCTTAACATCTGCTGAAGTTGTTTTTAGAAATGCATTTTCTTAGTCTTGGTAAGAGTATCGCTTTGGTGTAAACAAGTCGCATAACAAACAGTTGCAGAAGATGGGCCAATCGTAGTTGATTTTACTCTACGGTATTTAAGAATCAGTAAAATTGAATGATGATATCCAGTAGGTCATTGGATCTTCAAAACCATTTGAAACTTTTGATTGGATTGTATAAGTTGTTTAAGTGATATCCTGGCGACATCCTGTGCCTCACAATCTCACGGCCTCTTTCTTTTATCCCAACCTGTCTTCAAAATGGAAGGGAAAATTTCCCCTTGGGATTTCAGTGAGGTTTGTAAGGAAATGCCAGAGGAGTAGATAAGTCCGTGCTTTGGACGATCGGATACTTTTTACACCTTGAGGGGTACTGTCGGAGGACTCTTGGGACGATAGCACCTCATTAGGAGGATTTTTATCATGTTTAGAAACATCTCAAGAACTGGGGACTTCACGTCAGTGCCAATAGTATCGTGAAATCTTTTTTATGCATAATAGAAAATGCCACTCAATTCTAACCACATTGTGTTCGGTTATTGTTGCGACATTTTTGGAATAGTAAAATGACAAAAGACTTATTCTTATTCATATTTTTAATACAGATTGTTGTTTGTTATTCTTATCAAGTTCACTAGCCTTTAGTTGAACTACAAGTGCTGATGACCACCATGTAACCACCAGTTAAGTATTGACTCATTATAAATTAAGAAAGAATTATATCTACTTGAATATTTACTTCGTTTAAGTGAAGTAAGAATCATATCTATGAAAGTATTTGTTTTTAATAAAAGTAAAGAATCGCATTTTCATAAGTATTTGCTTGGTACTTTATAAGTAAAGTAAGAATTGTGTCTTTATAAGTATTGAAAGTATTTACTTATTATAAGTAGAGTAGGAGTCATGTATGCTGCAGGGAAGTGCATAGAATTTAGAAATTAACCTTTATAAGACAAGCCTCATATTTAACAGGAAGGACACTTCTCTGAAGACCTCCAGTTTGCGACTCTTTTTCTAGGTGTTCTGGTACAATAAGGCAACAATGCGATATGCAATGTAGAGAGTTAGTGGCTCCCTCTAGTGTAAGATACCAGATAGGATAGCTCGGTACTTCTATCGTACATTGAGGAATGCATTCTTGAAAAAGCACTGCAGTATTATGTGATTGAAATATGTTTATATGTTTGGAATGTAAATATTTTTTTATATACAATATTTACAGATTTTTCATCTGTTTTTACCTAATGTGGTATTCTTGAATCCTATTTCTGTTGGGTAATAGCTATCCTTCCCGCAGACTCCATCTATACAACACCGAAGAAGGAAAATAGGCAGAATGGAACGACAGCCGTGTCGTCCGAAGTGAGGAGTGCCAGCAATGCATTTCAGAGTTTGGCTTCCACATTGACACCTGCTGTGGGTACCTCTCCCAAGATAACAGTTGGTGTGATGATTTGGTTGTAAGTATTATTAATTTTTTACTTTTTCTTGCTCATTTTATTAACCAGTACAGTTTGCAATTTGAGATAGCAGTCTTGTTTCTATTTGTATACTGTATTCTTTTCAAACAGGTATGTTGTTGAAGCTCTGTAAAACATATTAGTTTTCCTTTCATGGCTCCTAATGATAAAGTCAAAGACCACTGATTTATAAAAGGTTTTATTATCTTCTGGCTGCTCTTACTGACACATGAATCACTACATTATCAGTTTTCCTGGTTGTTGCAATTTAAAGGGAAATATTACAAGAGCCATCAGTTATTTATATTCTGTAACAGTAGCCCAGTCAAGATTACTATTTTGAATATGGTTTACATGTGAAATGAGTTCCCTCCTCTCTCTTCGATTCTCCCAAACTCATATTATTGTTAGGCTTTCTTGTATCGCGTTGGACCTTCTTACAGGTCAAGAAGACGCAACCTCCATGGCTAAACCTCTCCTGACCAACCGTTCTTTGTCCCTTTTTGTCCCATGTCAAAACTTCCCCCTTTTTGCAGTACCATTTGATTATTTCCTCTGCCAAAGAAGTTAAGTTTTTAATCCTTTATTGTTTTGGGTCATTAGTGTAGAGGTACTTTATGGAACAAGAATTCAACCAAATGTTTTCATAATTGACAACAATTGATAAGGATTTGGAATGCGATTAAAAAGTGATATTCTTGATACTAAAACAGCTGGAAAGGGGAATATGATTCACACTGATTTTGTTAAAATCAATGGTAACAGCTGAGCAGAGTTTGAGCGCAGTCTTTTAACTCCTTGAAGACATTAAGGCCATGTTTGGAGTTTCTCCTCTGGATTATAAAAGAGGACGGATAATTCATATATGTTTTGTATGTAGATCCATTTGACAGGAGTTATACATTAGATCCGTATCTCATCTCCCGTTTGCAGTAGATATTTCTGGATGACATCTGAATGTTCAATGAGTAGCTTCTTTATGATTAACCTGATCCTCCCATCAGGGCCATTTGAAATCTGCTGAATAAGTTATGTAGAAAACGGAACTTGAGTTGAACCAGGACAATTGATAGGCCTTAACCAGGTTTGTTGGTTTTAAGATAATAGCAGATGTTGCTTCAAATGTTTCATTTCACCATTATTGGAACATTGACCGTCTGTCTGCATGTCAGAAGCTACGTTGAATCTTTATCTTTGAAGGCAAACTTGCTTGAGGTTATGATTTCCTTGTTGTGAAATAGTGTCTGTTTGCTTGGAAGAGTCCACACGTCTCTTAAGATCACTTCTTCTCCTTCATCACCCAACTGCAGGCAAGGCCATGTACTAACCCTATGTAAACCAAGCAAGCCTTTCCAATAATAGTAGTTAAGATCTAGGAATAGCTGTCATTTTCTTTCCCACCGTTATCCCTACATTGTTCTCTAGTCTTGGATAGCGCCATAGCCTCTGTACCATGGTCTTCCACTGTCTTGGGTTAGAGTTCTATAGCTTGAGGGTACACTCGGGCACACTATTCTATCTAATTTCTCTTCCTCTTGTTTTGTTAAAGTATTTATAGTTTATATAGGAAATATTTATTTTAATGTTACTGTCCCTAAGATAGTTTATTTTTCCTTGTTTCCTTTCCTCACTGGGCTATTTTCCCTGTTGGGGCCCCTGGGCTTATAGCATCCTGCTTTTCCAACTAGGGTTGTAGCTTAGCAATTAATAATAATAATAATAATAATAAGGGGTCGGTTTCCTGATGCATCCTCTCCAATACCTTCTTTTAAAGGTATCTTCTCCCACCAAACCTCTTCTCTCCATATCATCCTTCACCTTATCTCATCTAGTTCTCTGCCTCCCTCTTGATCTCCTCCCCCTAACAGGTTCCTCCCAAGCCCTCCTCACTCTCTCCCCTCCATCCATCCTCACCACATGTCCATACCATCTCAGTTGACATTCTTATCACCTCTTATCTTTACTACACCTGCCATACTTCCGTGGTAGGATCTAATCAAGTAGGGAATATCTCCTTGATGCCTTCAGACTTTTGGGTGTATAGATACCGAAAATTCTTGATTCCCTTTAAAGTTATATAATGATCTCAGTGGCATTACTCTTATCTCGAAGCCCACATCTTGATGAAGAAAAGCCTTGATACTACTTAAAAATGGCCCATTCTTTATCCTATACATCCCCTGAATGTACAGTATAGCAGAAGTAAATTTGTTTGATATATTTATTTTTACTTCTTATTTCTTTGTTTTTATCATCTGGGTATTTTAGTCTCACAAGGCTTGCTGTACAGACTTGTTCCCTGTGAATTTTGGCTCATTTTGAATGATGGAATTGCTAGAATGCAAAGGTTCCTAGTTTATTTCCTTTGGTCTAAACTATTTCAATTAAATATTAATTACCATAAAAATTACTTGATATCTTAATTGATTCTTTACCATCAAGACAATGTTTATTCTTTGCCCTATGTTCAAACCCAGGATACAATATTGTTAATTGAATTATTATCATTCGTAGTATTATCATTATTGTTACTATCTAAGTTTGAAAAGCAGGCTATTTTCCCTGTTGGAGCCCTCGGGCTTATAGCATCCTGCTTTCCCATCTAGGGTTGTAGTTTAGCAAGTAATAATATTACTTGGAGTGGGAGTAGCTTCCTCGCTTACCCTTCAGTAACCACCTCGTTATGAATGTTAACCCTTCTACCCCCAGTGGACGTATTGGTACGTTTCACAAAACTCATCCCTTAACCCCCATGGACATACCGGTACGTCCTTACCAAAAACTGCTATCTGCATTTTTTTTTGCATATTTTTGATAACTTTATGAGAAACTTCAGGCATTTTCCAAAATAATGAGACCAACCTGACCTCTCCATGATGAAAATTAAGGCTGTCAGCGCAATCTAAAAAATAGATTTGTTCCGTAACCGAAATAAAAACCGCGCTATTTACATTGGGTTTACCTTTTAGCTATGTATGTATGTATGTACCTTTTAGCGTAGCTGAAATTACAAGCCAATAGTTTTTAACGTGGGTTAATTACCCCCGTGCTAGTTAGCGGGGGGTAGGGGAAGGGTAGCTTGCTACCCCTCCCCCCCCCACACACCGGTGATTTGCTTCACTTCACTTTTGGCTCCGGCGATGAACAGACGTGTCTGTCCATCGTCCTCATTGACAGCCTTTAATCTTTTTTCTGCTTTTTCTCTACAGCGTGTGTGTGTGTGTTAGAAGTTGACCACCTTTATTATTGCTATGCGTACGTGCCCTGGTATTGCCGGCCGCCCTTGTGGTACCTTTATGTCGGCCAGGGATACGGATCCTCACACCCTTTGCCCGCAGTGTCGAGGCCAACGGTGTGATCAGGAAAATATGTGTAGTGAGTGCAGGGAGTGGTCTGCCTCCCAGTGGGAGAGGTTTGGCCGCCGGCGTAAGAAGAAGACCAAGAGAGACCGTTCGCCTTCTGGGGTTGCCTTGAAGGAGGAAGGTTCTCGGGACTCTTCTTTCGTCGCCCAAACCTCCTCTGAAGCTCCCCCTCGTTCGGCTCCTAAGGAGAGTCGGCCGAGTGGTAGCGCAGGCCCTAGTTCTGTTTCCCGACCTTGGGTGGGGGGAGAGCGCGTCACCTCCCATAGCGGGGCGGTTCCCCCTCCTCCGGGGGAGGTTATTGATAATTCACTGTCTAATGATGATCTTTTACAGATTTGGGCTTCCCTGGGGCTTAAGGGCTTGCCCTCCAGGGTTGCCCTGATTGACCTTGTCCAGTTGGGGGCCGCCGGTGATAGCAGAGGTAGACCCTCTGTCTATCGTCGACGTCGTGGTGGCAGAGGCCTCCGATGGGGCGGGGCAATCCTCTGCAGGTGCAGTTGAGGATGTTGGTGATGACGGCTCTCCTCCCCCTTCCGTACATCCTTCGAAGGGGGAAGGGAGTTCTACGGGCTCGTCTGCTGTCCAGCTTCCCTCTAAGGGGAGTGCCTTGACTGAGACTCCCCTTCGGAGGACTGATGGTCCTGATGATCTTCCTCTTGGCCGCCTTCGCCGTAAGGCTCACCGTCTGCTGCGTCGCAAGGGCCTCCCATCCCCTTATAAGGGTGTTAAGAGGCGCCTTTTTGGATCTTCTTCCGAAGGGGACTCTCCTCGTCGTATTCAGCCTACAGCTCCAGCTTCTTTAGACCTCTCTGGGGATCGGTCTCCTACTCCTGCTAGAACTTCACCTTCTGGGGACCGCCCTCTTAATGAGAGAATGCCTTGATGAAGTCATTGAGCTTCAGCACGGCATTTCATTCCCGTGCTGAATCTTGGTGACGGGCAAGAGGGCTCTCGAACTTGGGGAAATTGCTCCCCCAGTTCGAATCTAAATTTCTCTCTTTCATCTTTTTCTTCCTCTTTATATGGCTTTAACCTTCTCCTAATATTATAAACTTTCCTTCATGTTGCTGTCCCAACCCTATGAGTAAAATTTCCCATATGTATGTGTATATATTTACATATATATGTGTGTTTTATTATTATTTTTTTTTTTCTCTTTTTATGGCATGGATGTTTCTACATCTGTTATTGCCACTTGGGCGGATGTTTCTACATCCAGTATTGCTGCCTGCTTTGATGAATGGGAAAGGTGTCACGGTTGGGAGGTGTTTGTGCTCAAAGCTATATGTGAGAGTATTGGATGATCTCAGCCATCCCGAAGATGGTTTGGACCTTTTTGGCAGAACTATTCTCAAGTGTTGGGTCTTCGGAATCCAGGGGGATCCAACGCTTGGGGTAGGACTCTCGGCTTTTGGCCAGAAGCTCGTCATTACAGATATGGGGAGGATGATTCCATAGTTTCTTGGTCTCAGTCCTAACAGGCGGGTTCAGCTTACACCTGTGCCTCTATATCTGTTTTGATGCTATCCTTCGGGTAGGGTATGGAGTGGACCATCTGGGAAGTATACTCTCACTGTGCCGGTAGTGGAGAGTGTAAATTTCCTTCCCAACATGTGATGCCTTAATGTTCTCAAGCAGGTAAATCAAACTTCAAAAAATCACTCTTCTCTCTTCTTTTTTATGATGGAATCTTGTGAAAATGACCCCACCTCCCCTGGATATGCTGACTCGCCCCCGGTACTGTTGACGACCTCTGGCAATTCATTTAAAGAAAACTCCGTTGACGACGTAGGAACTAAAAAGGACTATTCTTTAAACACTCGGAAAAAGGGTAATTTGGGCAACACAGGAAAATTGAATGTCCTGCACATTACCCAAATCCCATTAGAAACTAATTATGATATGCTACATAAAATATTTGAGTGTTATGGATTAATAAAAGAAATTAGAATGAAACTTCAAGATGATAATTGGGAATCTTGGTTATCATTTAATTGTCATGAGGAAGCATTTAATGCAAGCCGTAATATTGTTGATTATAAGTAGGTAATATGAGTGTTAAGGGTGCTCTGTTTGATGGGGCACCTAAAGATCTGGATGTTTACAGACCAGCAGACTGGGCTGATAAAGATATAGAGGCGGATATGCCATCCCAAAGAAAGCCAAAACCACCAATGTGGCTTCTTGCTCAATCTGTAGGAGGTACGGAAAATTATTTCAAGGTCTGCAAATTTCTTCAGAGGAAGGTAGGTACGATCGCACCAGGAGATATATCTCGATTTGGTAAGAAAAGTTACTTGATAAAGGCCAAGTCATACACACAGTCTGTTATACTGTCCAATTTGAAGACAGTAAATGATGATATAAAATTGGACCTCAAACCCCATCTAAACTTTAGCTATGGAAGGGGAGTGGTTTTTAATAGGGATCTGTATGAATTTACTGAAGAAGAGATATTGACTATGTGTCCTCTATCAGTGTGGAAAGTACATAAAGTACCTGGAACATCAATGATTGTTCTTACTTTCCAGGATGCCGATGTACCTTCCCACATAGACATAGAAAACTAAAGGATCAGAGTTCAACCTTTCAAGCAAAAGCCACTGCAATGTTATAATTGCTTTAAATTTGGACATCCCTCCAAAGTTTGCAATAGTGAAAGAATTTGTAATACTTGCTCCAATATTTACCATGGGGAATGTACATTTGAGGCAAGGTGCTTAAACTGCAACTCTAATCATAAATCTAATGATAGGAGCTGCCAGTTTTATAAGTTAGAAGAGGCTGCCCTCAATAAATCAATTATTGAACATGTAAGCGTGGGGCATGCCAAGAGATTATTAAATGAATCTAATACTTATGCAAAGACATTAAAAACAGGAGAAAAAGTTCCTCGGGAATCATCTCACCCACCTACTACTGTAGGTGGTTCTCGAAAAAGGAATTCACCATTTATTGATAAAGTGCTGCATAAGACAAGAACATCTCCTCCTAAAGATTTATCATTGAGTATCAACCAAAAGACATTGCCCACCACTATCAAACCTTTGTCCCCCATTACAAAGGATAGTACTAACCTCTCCCAGGCCATATCCTTGCCTGATTTAATGGAGTTTCCACCTGACACCAAGTTATCAGGTGTACCTGTAGTGGGGAAGGTACAAAAACCTGGTAACTCACAACCTACTAATCGTAAAAGAGAGAGACCTCCATCTCTCTCACCCCCTTCCATAAGAAATACTAGAATTATGACATCAAATAAATATGATGTTTTGTCTGTTGATGTTGCCGATCAACCAGAAGATAATTTAAATAAATCAGAAATTCAAGTTGAGGTCCACCATCCCCCTCAACAAATAGATAAAAAAGATACAAAGAAAAACACCAACGTAAAATCCAACATAACAAGACCACCTCTGAAGAAACCTACAGGTAATAATGTTAGATTAAAAACTGCTAATGGGAAGACCTCATCCAAGATGTCTTCCAGAAATAATCCATAGTTTTCTCCTCCATTTTGCAATGGAACTGTCAGGGTTTGAGGCCGAAATATGAAGAACTTAAGCTACTAATTCATGAGCATTCCCCCATAATTGTATGTCTACAGGAAAGTATGCTTGATTCTAACACACCCAGTCCTCGAGAGTATGTTAGCTATAGAACACCATATAATCAACAAGCAGGGAGCCATGGCGGAAGTCTCATGTACATTCGTCGAGATGTTCCCCAAATACCCATGTCTATACGTACAACCCTGCCGGCAGTTGTTGTACAAATTGATATAGGGAGAAAATACAGTATACAATATGCTCTCTGTACTTACCTCCAAATGATAATATTTTATATGATGATTTAGCAGAGGTCATTCAACAACTCCCTCAACCTTTTCTCTTACTGGGAGATATGAATGGTAGACATCCTTTATGGGGTGATATTTTAGCAAACACAAGGGGCAATATTATCTCATCAATTGTGGAGAATGAGGATGTGGGACTCCTTAATACAGGAGAGCCCACACACTTCCATGTTCAGACAGGTACTTTGTCATGCATTGACCTTTCAATTGCAAGCTCTAACTGCCTTCTTGATTTTGATTGGAGGACATTAGATGATTGGCATACTAGTGATCATGCACCAATCATTATAAACACCAACAAGGGTCCGCCTTTGCAAAGATCTCCACGTTGGAATCTAGACAAGGCAGACTGGGTTAAATTTTCCGAGCTAAGTGAAATCGAAGGGAGAGCAGAACAGTTTGAAAGTGTTGATGATGCCATAGACCTACTGAATGGAACTCTTCATACAGCAGGAGTCAATTCAATTCCCAAAACAACAGGGTTATTCAAACGACGACCAGTCCCGTGGTGGTCTTCAGAACTAACTGCACTCCACAGAGCCACAAGAAGATCTCTAACACGATTGCGTAGACGCAGAACTGATGAGAATTTAACTATGTACAAGAAATGTAGAGCACAGTTCCGTCGTGCCATGAAAGAAGCAAGGCGCCAGTCATGGATGTCTTTTGTTTCCTCCATTAACAGTAGAACACCACCATCTTCTGTGTGGAGGAAAGTAAAAAAGATAGCTGGCAAATTCACCCCCAACCCACCACCAGTGTTGAAGGTGAATGGCCAGTATGTAACTGAAGCAAATGAAGTTAGCAATGCTCTGGCTAATCATTTTTCAAATGTATCCAGCAAGTGTGAAGGAGCCCCTGGTCACCAGTATAGGAGCACTGAAGAAAAGAAAATTTTAAATTTTGCAACAAGAAGGGAAGAGTCGTATAATTCTCCTTTCACTGAAAGAGAATTTGATTCCGCACTTGCTCATTGCAACGATACAGCCCCTGGACCCGATGGAATTCCATATGCAATGATTAAACATGTACATTTTAATACAAAGCTATTTATTTTAAGCATTATTAATAGAATATGGCATGATCATAGTTACCCAAGTGTTTGGGAACTAGCCATTATTTTAGCCTTTTTAAAACCCGGTAAAGACAAGTTTTTAGCAGCAAACTATCGTCCTATTGCATTGACATCTTGTTTATGTAAAATCATGGAGAAGATGGTCAATGCAAGGCTGATATGGTACCTTGAAAAGAAAGGTATTTTATCACCGATTCAATGTGGATTCCGAAAAATGCACTCAACGACTGATGTGTTGATACGACTTGAGTCTTCTATTTGTGAAGCCTTTTCTTCCAAACAGCACCATGTTACAGTATTTTTTGACCTTGAAAAAGCATATGATACCACATGGAGATATGGTATTCTTAAAACCATTCATGAATTGGGATTGAGAGGAGAGCTGCCACTATTTATTCAGGCATTTCTTTCACGTAGAGTTTTTCAAGTGAGAGTGGGGGAAACTCTATCAGAGAGGAAGTGCCAGGAAGAAGGAGTTCCTCAGGGTAGTGTGCTGAGTGTAACCCTTTTTGCACTAGCAATTAATGGGATATCCTCAGCCATTCCCCAGGATGTTCTCTCAACATTATTTGTGGATGATCTCTCAATATCATTTGCTGGCACTAGAATGGCAATGGTTGAGAGAAAAATCCAACTCTCTATTGATAAAATTATCCAGTGGGCTGACATGAATGGATTTAAGTTCTCGACAAGTAAAACTACCATTGTCCATTTTTGTCGTATCCGGGGAGTACATCCAGACCCGGATATGTACATTAAAGGTCAACGGATACCATGTGTATCGGAAACCAAATTTTTAGGTTTGATATTTGACTGTAGACTTACATGGGTTTCTCACCTAAAAGCGCTAAAAGCTAAATGTGTTGAAGCTCTGAATATCTTGAAAGTATTGTCCCATACATCATGGGGGGCAGACCGCAATACTATTTTAAAATTATACAAGGCCTTGATTTTTTCCAAAATTAGTTATGGTTGTGAGGTATATTCTTCAGCCACCCCAAGCCGGTTAAAAATATTAGACTCGATACATCATGCAGGTATTAGATTGTCTACTGGAGCTTTTAAAACCTCGCCTATCCCAAGTCTCCTTGTTGATGCTGGAGAGTTACCTCTAGACCTTTACCGAATGTCTTCCATTCTTCGGTATTGGTTTAGATTGCAAAGACTCCCCAACTCTCTAGCCTTTCAGACTGCAAGCCTTATAAGACACGCATCATACTTTGAGTTGCACCCAAAATCTCCTCAACCTTATGGCTTTCGGGTGAAACGATTATTAAATAGTCTGGATATAATTAGAAGCAAGGTACTTCCATTCAAGGTATCATCAACGCCTCCATGGAAGTTACCAGAGATATCTTTTTGTAAATATTTTATTGGAGATAAGAAGAATATGTCAGACATAGAAGCCAGGTCTCTTTCTAATGAACATGTTAAAGAACATAGAGGATCAACTTTTATCTATACTGATGGCTCCAAATCTGATGCTGGCGTTGGATTTGGAGTACATAGTAATGGTTTTAATTGTAGAGGTGCACTTCCTCTGACCGCTTCCATATTTACTGCCGAACTGTATGGCATATTAACCGCTATTGAGAAAATAGCGTTGGAGAAGGAGGGTAATTTTACAATTTTTAGTGATGCAAGGAGTGTCCTTCAAGCTATGGAAGTTTTTAATTCTAATAACCCTCTAGTTTTAAAGATTTTAGAATGGCTTTTCCTTATTGGACGGAGAGGTATAACAGTTCAATTCTGTTGGGTTCCAGCACATGTAGGTGTGTCAGGGAATGAGAAGGCAGATTCACTGGCTAAGGAGGCTGCATCAGAGTTGCTGCCAAGAAGGTATCCCATTCCCTGTGATGATTTCTTACCTGACATCAAGAAATTGGTTTGCAATAAATGGCAACAGCAATGGGATAGTCAAGATGGCAATAAAATGCGAGAGATAACAAATGACATATCTCCTTGGAGGTATAATATGATGCCCCGAAAATGGGAGACGTCTCTTTGTCGTCTCCGTATTGGTCACACTCGGTTGACACACGAGTTTCTGCTGAAGGGCCAACACCAACCGTATTGTGACGACTGTGTAGTACCTCTAACAGTAAGGCATTTGTTGACTGAATGCCCCAATTATAACAACTTGCGGAATAGATATTTGTTTGAGGCTCGAGATGAGGGTGGCAGGTTCATCCTTGCCAAGATTCTTGGAAATGATGTGTCCTACCATGCAAGTGGCATTTTTAGATTTATTTCAGAAGCAGGTCTTCTGAAAAATATTTAACTTTTATGACATTCAACTTTTATGATTTTAATTGAATACTTTTATTTTTTATTTTATTTTATCTTTTATTTTTGTATACATAAATTAAATGTTACCGGCGTCAATGACCTCAGATGCCAGGATGCCTGAAAACTTTAAATCAATCAATCAACCAAGAAACCTCTGCGCACTTCGTCGGCCGTACGACAACGTACACCCTCTTCATCGGCACGCTGCCAGGAATTTCCTTCCCCCCCTCTCCCGGCGCCAGGACGATACTGCCTCTCGTTCTCGGCGCCGTGACGATTCCGTTTCCCTTTCGAAACGCCTGGACGTTACTGCCTCGTTTCTTAGGAAACAGGATGAATGCAATCTGCATTTTCAAGGCGACGACAGCCTGCATCTTCAGGACGCTTCCGTTTCTCGTCATCGTGACGATACTGCCTCTTGTCATCGTGACGGTACCGCTTCTCGTCATCGTGACGATACCGCTTCTCGCCGACTGGATGTTAGCGGCGCTCGGCGCCAGGATTCAAACAGCTCTCGCTGCCAGACTGCTGGCAGCCCAACTCTTCGAGATGTTATCCTTGAGCAGGACCTCGAAGATATTTCGGAAGAGGAAGAAAAACCTGCCGACTCTTCTAGCGATTACAAGGTTCTTTCTCGCTCTCTTTTGGAACTTTATGGGGAGGAATTTCAACCTTCGGCCCCTCGTTCTCCTCAGTCTCAATTTACCAGGAAGAAAGCTAGTAAGTCTTCAGCCTTCATCAAAATGAAACTTTCAATTTCGGCCAGGAAAGCTCTCGCTAAAGTGGATGATTGGATGAAGGAACGACAAGCTGTCAAGACCACCTTTTCTTTTCCACCGTCTCGGCTCGCTTCCAAGGCCGGTATGTGGTATGAGACAGGGGAACCTTTGGGGTTAGGAGTGCCTTCCTCCTCCCAAGGTGACTTCTCTTCCCTTGTGGACTCGGCAAGAAGGCATGCTTTAAACTCTGGCAAGGTAATGTGGTCCATGTCGGAGCTTGATCACCTCGTCAAGGGAATTTTCAGGGTTTTCGAGGTTTTCAGCTTCCTGGACTGGTCTCTCGGGACTCTGGCCAGGAAGTCTGAACTCCTGGAGGACACGAAGGACCTGACGAGTATCATGTCCTGCATGGACAAAGCTCTAAGGGATGGAGCTAATGAATTGGCTTCCCTTTTCTCAGCAGGGGTCTTAAAGAAGAGGGCCCTTTTGTGCTCCTTCACCTCTAGATCTGTGACTGTTGCCCAGAAGTCGGAGCTACTTTACGCCCCTTTTTCACGTCATCTTTTTCCTGAAGCTCTGGTCAGAGATGTCTCCCTTTCTCTGGCTCAGAAGGCTACTCAGGACCTTTTGTCTCGGTCGGCTAGAAAGACCTTACCTGTTGCTCCTGCTCCTCTGAAGAAGGAGGAGAAGAAGTTTCAACAGCCCTTTCGGGGCAGGATCTCCTCGAGAGCGGATTTTAGGGGGAGAAGACAAGAGTCAGGGCCAAGGACCATCAGGGGTGCGTTTAGGCCCCGGTCCAAAAAATGAGATGGAAGTCCTCCAGACACCAGTAGGGGCAAGACTGTCTCGTTTTTGGCAGTCTTGGAAAAGGAGAGGGGCGGACACCTGGTCCCTCTCAGTCGTCAAGGAAGGTTACAAGATCCCCTTTTTAAAGAAACCACCTCTCTCAGACTCTCCCCTGGCCTTAGTGGCTCAGTACACCGACGCGGGGAAACGAGAGGCTCTTCTGGAGCTAGTCGACCAGATGTTGGTCAAGGGAGCAATAGAGCCAGTTCAAGACCTCGCCTCCCCAGGCTTTTACAATCGCCTGTTTCTGGTTCCCAAGAACTCGGGTGGATGGAGACCAGTTCTAGATGTCAGCTCTCTGAACGCCTTCGTGGAGAAAACAAAGTTCTCCATGGAGACGACTCAGTCAGTGCTGGCTGCAGTTCGTCCAGGAGACTGGATGGTTTCTCTCGACCTGCAGAACGCTTATTTTCATGTCCCCATTCATCCGTCTTCGAGGAGATATCTGAGGTTTGTGTTCTAGGGCAAGTGCTTCCAGTTCAGGGCACTTTGCTTCGGTCTCAGCACAGCTCCCCAAGTTTTCACCAGACTAATGGCGAATGTGGCAGGCTGGTTACACCAGGAGGGGATAAGGGTCTCCTTCTATCTAGACGACTGGCCGATCCGGTCACAGTCGAAAGAAAAATGTCTGGAGGACCTAATGAAGACTTAAACGATCACTCAGGACCTGGGACTCATAGTCAACTGGGGGAAGTCTCAGACCGAGCCGAATCAGACTATTCTCTATTTGGGGATAGTTCTGAATTCAGTTCTTTTTCAGGCTTCTCCCTCCCAGGAGAGGCAGACCAGGTGCCTGGACAAAGTCAAAGACTTTTTGAGGAAGCAGGAATGCTCAGCGAAGGAGTGGATGAGTCTGCTGGGAACTCTATCCTCCCTGAAGCAGTTTGTCCCTTTGGGGAGACTGCACCTAAGGCCTCTGCAACACTTCCTCATAAAGGTTTGGAACAGAAAGATCCAGGAGGACACTTTTTCTTTTCCCATTCCGACAGAGATTAAGGATCTTTTAATGTGGTGGCTGGACCCAGCTCTGTTGGGAAAATGGATCTCCTTGTTCAAGAAGAACCCCGACCTAGTGTTATTCTCAGACGCGTCCGAGTCAGGCTGGGGAGCAACCCTAGGGAACAAAGAGGTCTCAGGTATTTGGGAAGGGAGTCAGGTCAGTTGGCATATCAACCTCGGTGTCGGGAAAGACTGTGGAGATCAATTCCGACAACACCACAGCTCTCGCGTACATAAGGAAGCAAGGGGGAACTCACTCCCTCTCTCTGTTCTCAACGCGAACGAGACCCAGCTGTTGACAAGGTTTGTTCAAGGGCAGACATGCTCAGCAGGAGGGGACAGGTCCTTCCTACAGAGTGGACACTCAACCCGCATGTCTGTCGGAGCCTCTGGAAGTTGTGGGGCAGACCAGTAATAGACCTTTTCGCCTCCGGTCTAAACAAGAGGATCCCCAACTACTTCTCCCTAGTCCCGGACGAGGAAGCTGTTGCAGTGGACGCCTTCTTGATGGATTGGACGGGGCTGGATATGTATGCCTTTCCCCCGTTCAAGATCATCAATCTGGTTGTCAGGAAGTTCGCTCTCCTTGATTCGGGACGAATGATCCTAGTGGCTCCATTCTGGCCTGCGAGGGAATGGTTCACCGAATTGGTAGGGTTACTGATGGACTTTCCAAGAAGACTCCCGGCAAGTCCAGATCTTCTCAGACAACCCCACTTCGAGAGATTTCACCAAAACCCCCTCGCTCTCAATCTGACTGCCTTCAGACTGTCGAGAAGCTCGTTAGATCTCGAGGCTTTTCGGCACAAGCGGCGAAAGCTATTGCCAGAGCAAGGAGGATCTCTTCACAAAGAGTCTACCTGTCAAAGTGGGAGACCTTTAGAGCTTGGTGCAGGAGACGCAAGGTTTCCTCGTCCTCTACCTCTCTAAGCCAGATTGCAGACTTTCTTTTGTACCTCAGGCAGGATGCTAAGCTGGCTGTATCTACCATTAAAGGATACAGGAGCATGCTCTCAACCGTCTTTAGGCATAGAGGCTTAGAGTTATCTCAGAATAAGGACTTGCAGGACCTCATTAGGTCTTTTGAGACAACGAAGCAGGTGCACTTAAGACCCCCTTCTTGGAACCTGGATGTGGTGCTTAAGTTTTTGTGCTCCAGGAAGTTTGAGCCTATCTCGCAAGCCTCTCTGCGAGATGTGACTGAGAAAACCCTCTTCCTTTTGACTCTAGCGACTGCCAGGAGGATCAGCGAGGTCCAGGCAATCGAGAAGCGTGTAGGCTTCACCCTAAATGTAGCGGTTTGTGCCTTGAGGTTCAACTTTCTCACCAAGAATGAGAACCCTTCGAAACCCTGGCCCAGGACTTTTGAAGTCCCTAAACTCACGAATCTAGTGAGTCAGGAACAGGAAAGCCTCCTTATGGTGTTCGGTGAAGGATCCTCAAAAACCCTTGTCAAAGAACGCTTTGTCCTTTTTCCTGAGGGAAACTATTAGGGAAGCCCACCTCTTTTGTGAGGAAGAAAACTTGCCCTGTTAAAAGTACGGGCTCACGAAGTAAGGGCCATTGCTGCTTCACTGGCATACCGGAAAAATATGTCAGTTAGGCAGATCATGGACGCAACGTTCTGGAGGAGCAATTCTGTCTTCGCTTCTCATTACCTCAGAGAGGTAAGAGTGGACTATGACAAGTGTTATACCTTGGGCCCATACGTAGCTGCGGCTTCTGTATTAGGCAAAGGAGTTACGACCCCCACTCAGCCTTAGTTTATGTACTTGTATATGGGTTTGTGTTTTTTATGGTTGTCTGAGGTCCTCGTTCTGTGGTACGGTTCCCTCAGTCCAGATAGATAGTTTATATCTATTTCTGCAAGGTTAGGTGGTTAGCTTTAGTAAGGTTGCAGGTTTTTATTATATGGGAAGGTAGTTTCTGAAGTCTAGTCAAGTTGTTGGTCCTACCCCTTTGACAGACTCGATTGAGTTGTTTGCAGCGTAGCAGGTCTACTCCTGGCTGAACACTCCTAAGGGAAAGCGACTCTAGAGGCAGTTACCTTTGAAGTCAGCTACCTTAGCAGGTAAGGAATCAAGGTGTTTGTTCTCCTACAACTCTTTTGTTGTTTCCCCAACTATGTTTTTCTGTCTGTTTCCCTCCTCCAAATGTGTGAATCAGCTATATATATATATAACTGCCAGGTAAGTACTATTCATAAAAATGGAGTTTTTATGATAAAACAAAGTTTTATGAATACTTACCTGGCATTTATATATATATATATTAAAGCCCACCCACCTCCCCTCAGGAGACGTCGGGCAAAGATAATCTGAGGAACAGAAAACGGGAATGATTCCAAGTACCACCCTGTAAGGGTTGTTTACCATCTAACCACACAACCACCACAAGGCGGTTGCCGTGATTTTCGATTAAATTCTGCCGCAGTCGAAGACTCTGCTATATATATATAACTGCCAGGTAAGTATTCATAAAACTTTGTTTTATCATAAAAACTCCATTTTTACTTAATACTCACTTTTAAGATTTAAGTCTCAAAAGGCAATTCAATAGCCTTCATATGCTATTCGTAATAGAAGCATCAATAAGACATTAGTAAACTATTGTTATAGATATCAAGGAGTACATTCACTATCTCAAGTAGGTGACTTCTTGGGGAACACAGCTAGTTCATATGAATGGGACTTCTGTATGTTCGCCCTTTTTCATGACATGCAAGGATATCTTATATTGAAATCATTCTCGATACTTTGAAAACTTTAAAGCAATCATTTTGTCTAAGAAAACCACAACATAACTTTGGAATTCACTTCAAGATTCTGAAGTAAGTAAACCAGACAAAGTTCCTGTGCAATGCTTAGACTCTGTATCATCATTGTCAAAGGGTTGTACTCTCACAAATCGTGTTAACGACTTTGTACACAATTATTTACTATCTCCTTCAGCTGTATGATTCTGTTAATATCCGCTGAAGCTGTTTTTAGAAATACATTTTCTTAGTCTTGGTAAGAGTATCGCTTTGGTATAAACAAGTCGCATAACAAACAATTGCAGAAGATGGTCCAAGCGTAGTTGATTTTATTCTACTGTATTTAAGAATCAGTAAAATTGAATGATGATATCCAGTAGGTCATTGGATCTTCAAAACCATTTGAAACTTTTGATTGGATTGTATAAGTTGTTTAAGTGATATCCTGGTGACATCCTGTGCCTCCCAACCTCACGGCCTCTTTCTTTTATCCCAATCTGTCTTCAAAATGGAAGACAAAATTTCCCCTCGGGATTTCAGTGAGGTTTGTAAGGAAATGCCTGGGGAGTAAAGAAGTCCGTGCTTTGAATGATCAGATACTTTTCACACCTTGAGGGGTACTGTCGGAGGACTCTTGGGACGATAGCACCTCGTGAGTATGATTTTTATCATGTTTAGAAACATCCCAAGCACTGGGGACTTCACGTCAGTGCCAATAGTATCGTGAAATCTTTTTTATGCATAATAGAAAATGCCACTCAACTCTAACCACATTTTGTTTGGTTATTGTTGCGACATTTTTGGAGTAAAATGACAAAAGACTTATTCTTATTCATACTTGTAATGAATATTATTGTTTGTTATTATTACCAAGTTCACTAGCCTCTAGTTGAACTAAAAGTGCTGATGACCACCATGTAACCACCAGTTAAGTATTGACTCATTATAAATTAAGAAAGAATTATATCTACTTGAATATTTATTTAGTTTAAGTAAAGTAAGAATCATATCTATGAAAGTATTTGTTTTTAATAAAAGAAAAGTAAGAATCGTATTTTCATAAGTATTTACTTGGTGCTGTATAAGTAAAATAAGAATTGTGTCTCTATAAGTATTTAAAGTATTTACTTATTATAAGTAGAGTAGGAGTCATGTATGCTGCAGGGAAGTGCATAGACTTTAGAAATTAACCTTTATAAGACAAGCCTCATATTTAACAGGAAGGACGCTTCTCTTAATACCTACAGTTTGCTGCTTTTTTTCTAGGTGTTCTGGTACAATAAGGCAACAATGCGATATACAATGCGGAGAGTAAGTGGCTCCCTCTAGTGAAGGATACCAGATAGGATAGCTCAGTACTTCTATCATATATCGAGGAATGCATTCTTGAAAAAACACTGCAGTATTACGTGATTGAAATGTGTTTAGATGTTTGGAATGTAAATATTTTTTATATACAATATTTACAGATTTTTCATCTATTTGTACTTAACCCTTTTACCCCCAGGCTCTTTGGAAATTTCCAACCCTTAACCCCCAAGGGGTTATTTTTTTCCCAGCACATTTTGCAGTATATTTTATTCAAATTGCTCTAACAGCCTTAATATTTGTCATAGAGAGGTCAGGTTGGTCTCATTCTCTTGGAAAATGCCTGAATTTTCTCAAAAAATTATCAAAAATCTGGAAAAAAAAAATTTATAGCACTTTTGCAAGGAGGTATCGGTACGTCCATGGGGGTAAAGGGATGGGTTTTGTGAAACGTACCAGTACGTCCTTTGGGGGTAAAAGGGTTAATGTGGCATTCTTGAATCCTATTTCTGTTGGGTGATAGCTATCCTTCCCGCAGACTCCATCTATACAAAATTGAAGAAGGGAAATAGGCAGAATGGAACGACAGCCGTGTCATCTAAAGCGAGGAGTGCCAGCAATGCATTTCAGAGTTTGGCTTCCACAATGACACCTGGTGTGGGTACCTCTCCCAAGATAACAGCAGATGTGATGATTTGGTTGTAAGTATTATTCATTTTTTACTTTTTCTTGCTCATTTTATTAACCAGTACAGTTTGCAATTTGAGATAGCAGTCCTATTTCTATTTGTATACTGTATTCTTTTCAAACAGGTATGTTGTTGAAGCTCTGTAAAACAGGAGTTTTCTTTCATGGCTCCTAATGATAAAGTTAAAGACCACTGATTTATAAAAGCTTTTATCATCTTCTGGCTGCTCTTACTGACACATGAATCACTACATTAATTATCAGTCTTCCTGGTTGTTGCAATTTCAAAGGAAATATTACAAGGTCTATCAATTATTTATGTTCTGTAACAGTAGCCCAGTCAAGATTACTATTTTGAATATGGTTTACATGTGAAATGAGTTCCCTCCTCTCTCTTCGATTCTCCCAAACTGATATCATTGTTAGGTTTTCTTGTATCCCCTTTGACCTTCTTACAGGTCAAGAAGAGGCAACCTCCATGGCTAAACCTCTCCTGACCAACCATTCCTTGTCCCTTTTTGCCCTGTGTCAAAACTTCCCCATTTTTGGAGTACCATTTGGCATTATTTCCTTTGCCAAAGTTATGTTTCTGGGCTCGAACCTGTGCCGCCCAGTGAATAAGCTCCATTTAAGCACTTATTCTTAGGTAATTTACTGCTAAATATACCAGAGAAAAAATGTAAAGGAGTGCTAGGTTAACTAGCTCGCTCACCTATTGGTGTCGGTATAAAATTGGGCGTATATTCCAGAGGTCCCGCACTATTTAGATTAATCCACGACAGAGAACCCCAATAGAGGAGAGCCGTTCAACCTCACTCGGTACTACTACAATGCATCCGCTCAGAACCCAACTCCTTTTAGCACAACGTTCAAAGTAACCCGCTTTTTTTCTGGTGCTCTCGCTTTTGGATATTTTCTAGTGAATTATGGCTTCTTCGTCGGTTTCCCAGGAGACACCGTCTAAGTTAAGTACCAAGCTGGATTTTACTGTGTTTTGAGCAACCTAGATCGTTTAATATTTATATTATAGGAGTTTATTCTCTTCGTTCATACCGATCTTGCTTGATTTCACTACAGTTGGTACTCCTGTTTTTGAGAGCTTTTAATTTTCACTTGCGGTGTTACTATGTGTATTATTTTTATTATCAAATATTATTTGTTATTGTGAATATTCATTATTTAGCGTTTAGAATCCTCGTGGTTCAAATTTTGGGCCGATATCATTTACGTATCGCTATGGCTGCCGACCGTGCTAAGGCGGCAATGTTATTTTAGCCATCAGGTGTGTCTTTTGTGATTTAATTATTTATGTTGCATGCCTTGCCCAAAAATTTTTAATGTGTTTATTCATATATTTAACGCTATTATTATTATTATAATGAATATTTGTGCCATTACTCCGTTTGATCTGTCTGATTGGGGATCGTCAGTTGGTAGCCCTGCTGCCTCGTATCACGTGATCCTCCCTCACGCTCCCCCTCTAGCTAGGTGGGAGGCTAGACTTCTCCCCCCTCCACTAAGGGACCGTTGCCTTCCCTCCTTTTAGAGGGGGTAGTTAAGTGTTTATGGACTTTGTCCTCCGGGTGGCCCGGCGGTTTAGTCTCTGTCTAGTCTGGTTGGCCACCGGTCTACAGAGTTGGATCCCGGTGTACCCTATTTTATATTCACTTTTCATTCTGGCTTATGTTATACGAAACCCTCCGGGTTCGATTGGCAGTTCTTAGTTACAGTTCCGCCCCCCTATTATTTTATAACATTTCCTATGATGATTATATATGACAGATCACTACCCCGGAGTCCCTAAAGGAATTGGTATTGAATATACCTTTATTTCCCGGCCCGGGGTCTACCCCACCCCGGGAAATCAGACACTATGTGTCTTAATTCCTTGTTTTTGCATCCTTTTTTATGCTCCCGGCTTGACCGGAATGGATGGCTATACTTTAGTTTCAAGTTAGACTTATGTTTAGGCCCGGGACCCCCGGTCCCGCCCCTATGTAAGAATATTATAGTTAAGCTCTAACCTTGCGTTAGACCTATGTTAGGCCCGGGTCCTCCGGACCCGCCCCTAAAAAAAAAAAAAAAAAAAAAAAAAAAAAAAAAAAAAAAAAAAAAAAATTTATTTTATTTTTTACAGTCTAATCTTGTGTTAGACCTATTTTAGGCCCTACTTAAAAGAATAGTATAGTTAAACTCTATTCTTGTGTTAGACCTATGTTAGGCCACTTATAGAATAGTAGTTAGGCTCTAATCTTGTGTTAGACCTATGTTAGGCCCGGGTCCTCCAGACCCGCCCCTAATTAAGAGAATTACAGTTTCTCATATACTATTCTTTTTACAGATGGTGCATTGTCTGACGCCGGCCTGTGCAGCTGTTCTGCACCAGCCTTGTGGCCACTCCGTCTGCCGATCTCACGCCCCTTGTGGGGTTCAACTGGAAGACGTTGTGGTATGGCACCCGGATAACTGTGTGATTTGCTTCGACCTCATCACTACCCTTGGTTCTGACTCGGTGAGTCCCGTTGGCTATATTGCCTTCTTATTTTATTTACTATTAGTAAGATATCTATGGTCTTGAAGGACCATTGGGAGTTTCCCTTTTATAATTCCCACTATTATTTCAGGCATCCCCGGAGCAAAAGTCTGCGGCTCGGGCCACACTGAAGGTGTGGGTTGGTGGTTTTGCCCGGAATGTAAAGTCTAAGCGGCCGTACGTCCTATCTGAGGACTACTGCACCATGGTTTACCCCAACGCCAAGTCTTCAGCTGCTGTGGCTAGGCATGTGGCAGCTCCCATCATTGCCCACATTGATGCCACTATAACGGGTCTCATCGACCCAGAGCAAGATCCATCGGACGCCCCCGGAGGTCTGGAGGACAATGTTGCCTCCATGAACCTGGACGTCGAACCAATGTTGCTAGACGAGCCGGATACAGGTAGGGTGGTAAGTGAGGCAGGTGTGTCCGGCGCTGAGATTCCTATCCTCAGCCCCGCTCTTTCTTCTTCTTCTGATCGCTCTTCCTTTCTTGGATTTTCTGGGGACCGTGATTCGTCTCAACGTTCATACCCGGTTCCCCCTAAGGATAAGTCTACTTCAAGGACCTTACCCAAAGCTCGCAAGCCTCACAAGACTTCTCATGGCTCTAAACCTGGTACAAACCCGTCTTCAAAGACCTCTGGTTCCTCCTCTAAGTCTCACGACCCGGGAGTTCCTTCCGCCCCTCCTGCTGCTAGCCCGGGCCTTTCCGAATCAGCTATGCTTCGCATCGTGTCGGAGATGCAGGAAAAGTTGGTTTCGGAGATGCAGTCGAGGATGGACACGATGTTCTCTAACTTCGGTCAGAGAATTGGGGCTTTAGAGCAAGGAGCTCCGGAGAGAGTCCAAAGCTCTCTCATACCGGATGCCTCTAAGCTCCCGCCGTTTGCCAAGAACAACCCCTGGCGGATGGCTCTTCATTCCCCGTTCTCAGACGGAATGTTGACTCTGGAGGGCCTTGGCACTCGCCCTCTAGAGGACTTTGAATTCTTTCCTCCGGGTCTGGCATTTCCATTTCATGGTTATGCCAGACTTACCGAGGAAGCTTTAGTCCGATTAGACAAGGTCCCCAAAGAGACGGTCATCTTCCCGAAGGAGCAAGCCCAATCTGTTTGGGCCAGATTTTTGAATGACATCGGCTGCACTAACACCATGCTGACGCCTCATAAAAGCTCCTTTACGATGTTCTTAATGGACAAGAACACCTTGACTCCATGCGTCAATAAGGTGGCAGAGCTTGCCTTTCAATATGCTCTGGAGGAGAAGCCCTTGCCTCCCATCCGAGAGGTGGATCCAATCTCCCTCCTTCTTCCCTCAGGTATTGAGTGTTGGGACAACGTCCATACCACCTTTACCTCCGGCAAGCTTGCAGCAGACTGTGCCTCAGTCTTGTTTAGTGAGAAGCTTCCCCGTCTCCCGGAATCTCTCATTAAACAGGAATATGATTCCCGCCTACGTGTGGGCCGTACTCTAAACCTGGCCACATCCACGGAGTCGATAGCCTTGACTTACGATACGGAGAGTATTTTTAAGTCTCTCAACAAGGCTACGCTACAGTCGTTATATTATGACTTATATGACTTTGCTACTGCTAAACGCAGATGTCGCAAGCATGTTCTAGCTGAGGCGACGATTAGGCATGAACCTAATAAACTCATCCGGTCCTCCTGTTGGGGTTCAAATCTCTTCCCCGAGGATCTCGTAGAGGAAGTCTTGGCGGAGGCCACTAGGGTTAATCAGAGCCTTAAAGCCCGTTGGGGTTTGACCCCTAAACGCAAGTATGACCCCGCAAATTATCAAGCCCGGGGTAGGAAGAAGCTTAGACCATATACCTCCACCCAGTTCAGGCAACAACAGAGTGCTTCATCCAACTTCCGGCTGCCTCTTCCTCCATCTTCTGTTGCCCCTGCACAGCCTTCCACCTCTCGGGCTCCTTCGGATGACTATGTCACCGTTCTGCTACCTAAGAGCCAGCTTTCTGGTGCCTCCGCCACTTCCCCTGCCTTTAACCAGTCCTACGAGGCTCATAGCTCTTCCCAGAGTTATGGTAGAGGTAGAGGCTACCACCGTGGCTCTAACCAGAACAAAGGCAGGGGAAGAGCCTTTCGCAGAGGAAAGAACTTCCGAGGCGGACGTGGAGGCAACTCCTCAAACCAATACTGAGGTGCAGCAGGTAGGGGGGAGGCTCTATGCCTTCCGCAACAAATGGAGGTTCAGTCCCTGGGCGTTCAGTATCATCTCCAAGGGACTAGGGTGGAGTTGGATTCAAGGACCTCCTCCTCCGAACAAATTTCGTCAACATTCCACTCCGGACCTGGTCGAATTTGTCCAGGAACTTTTACAAAAGAATGCCATACAAGAAACGAAACATCTGAAGTTTCAAGGTCGGCTGTTCAGTGTTCCGAAGAAGGATTCAGACAAGAGAAGAGTGATTCTAGATCTATCCCTTCTCAACTTGTCCATTCAATGCGACAAGTTTCGAATGCTTACCGTCTCGCAGGTGCGGACCTTACTTCCCCGTGGGGCCGTCACCACCTCTATCGATCTTACAGACGCCTACTATCACGTCCCGATAGCGAGACACTTCCGTCCGTACCTAGGCTTTCGCTTAGGGGACAAAAGTTACTCCTTCAAGGTGATGCCTTTCGGGCTCAACATTGCCCCAAGGATCTTCACAAAGCTAGCAGAAGTCGCTGTTCAGGAACTCAGGAATCAAGGGATTCAAGTAGTAGCCTATCTGGACGACTGGCTCATTTGGTCAGACACCTCCCAAAATTGCCTAAAAGCCACTCACAAAGTCATCCATTATCTTCAATCTCTAGGCTTCCAGATCAACTTCAAGAAGTCCCGTCTTCTTCCAAAATCGAAGTTCCAATGGCTCGGCCTGCAATGGGATCTTATATCTCATACTCTGTGTCTTCCCAGACCCAAGAGGTTAGAGATTGCAAGAAACACCAAACGCTTTCTCAAAGACAAAGTAAGTTCCAGACGGCTTCAAGAGAAGATTCTGGGTTCCCTTCAGTTTGCCTCAGTGACGGATCTTCTTCTGAAGGCAAAATTGAAAGATATCAATCGTGTCTGGCGTTCGAGGGCGAACCGGAAGCTCCGGGACAGGAAAGTCCGCCTTCCTCCCATTCTACGGGAAAGACTTCTTCCTTGGACAAGAGCAAACAGTCTGTCAAAGTCAGTTCCCCTTCGATTTCCGCCCCCGGAATTAATCATTCACACAGACGCATCCCTATCAGGTTGGGGCGGCTATTCTCAGCTCAAGAAAGTTCAAGGTCTTTGGACTCCCTTGTTCCGCCATTTTCACATCAATGTGCTAGAGGCCATGGCAGTTCTTCTAACCCTGAAACGTCTCGCTCTTCCCAAGAAACAACACCTTCGTCTGGTCCTCGACAGCGAAGTGGTGGTCCGCTGCCTCAACAGAGGCGGGTCAAAGTCAGGGCCTCTGAACCATGTTCTAATAGCCATATTCTCCCTAGCAGCCTCGAACCGTTGGCATCTTTCAGCTGTCCACCTGGCGGGAGTCCGGAATGTAGTGGCAGACGCCCTGTCCCGGACCTCCCCTCTAGAATCGGAATGGTCACTCGATCTAAAGTCATTTCGGTGGATTCTCTCTCAGGTTCCCGGTCTCCAAGTGGACCTCTTCGCCACGGAATCCAACCACAAATTGAGAGTATATGTGGCTCCCAATCTAGACCCTCAGGCTTACGCCACAGACGCCATGTCACAGAATTGGGACAACTGGGAAAAGATTTATCTCTTTCCCCCGGTGAATCTTTTGCTGAAAGTTCTAGACAAACTGAGATCCTTCAAGGGACAAGTAGCCTTGGTCGCACCCAACTGGCCCAAGAGCAACTGGTATCCTCTCCTGCGGGAGTTGAGACTATACCCTCACCCGATACCCAATCCGGTTCTGTCTCAGATAGTACAAACACGCGTTGTGTACGCTTTCTCAAACATTCAGAGCGCCCTAACTTTATGGACTTTATGAAGTTTGCGGCTATGCATGGTGCCAATATTGATCCTCAAAACACCTTGTTCCTAGAATCAGATAAACGGGATTCCACCATCCGTCAGTATGACTCTGCAGTTAAAAAGTTGGCAAAATTTTTAATAGACTCAGACGTGAACTGTATGAACTTGAACCTTACAGTCACTTTCTTTAGATCTTTATTAGAATCAGGTCTGGCAGCCAATACTATCACCACTATTAAATCGGCTCTGAAAAAGATCTTCCTAGTGGGTTTTAACATAGACTTAACCGACTCTTTGTTAGCTTCAATTCCGAAAGCTTGTGCCAGACTGAAACCGGTTACTCGTCCTACCCCGGTGACCTGGTTCCTTAATGACGTACTCAAATTGGCTTCTGATACCATTAACAGTTCTTGTGATTACATGCCCCTTCTCAGGAAAACACTTTTCCTAGTGAGCTTGGCTTCCGGGGCAAGAATTTCTGAATTGGCAGCCTTGTCGAGAGACCCGGGTCATATTGACTTTCTGCCTTCAGGAGAGGTCCTTATTTCTCCTAACAAATTCTTTTTGGCTAAGAATGAAGACCCTCAAAACAGATGGACCTCCTGGAAAATTGTTCCCCTCACGCAAGATCCGTCGCTGTGCCCTGTCACTACTCTTAGGTCTTATCTATCCCGGACCTCCTCTAACTCCTCGGGGCCTCTATTCGTTAGAGAACAAGGCGGTACCATTACTATTAAAGGGATCAGGCAACAAATTTTGTATTTTATTAAACAAGCTAACCCTGACTCTTTTCCTCTTGCACATGATATCAGGGCGGTTGCCACCTCGGTGAACTTCTTTCACCACATGAATTTTACAGACCTTTCCAGGTATACAGGGTGGAAATCACCGTCAGTGTTCAAGAAACACTACCTTAAACATTTGGAAGCCCTAAAATTTTCTACAGTAGCCGCAGGGAGCGTAGTTACTCCCGAGTAACTCACAGGTTAATGCCTTGACTCTTTATCTCTCCCTCTTACCTGCCTCATTTATACCCTATTGTATTCGTTGGTCTCGCACCTGAATACTGTTATTATATTTGTAAATTTTTATGCTCCTGAGTATCTGTATATATTATCACTCACGGCATTATTATACCTACCTTATTGGATTTATGTTCATATTTAAGATACCCTTATAATTGTTTTTTGGTACTCATCTCTGATTAAAGCATCCTGTATTTCTCTTACGCTTATGTTTTTTCCTTTATTTTGCAAGTTTGGTGACATTTTTCTCTTGTATAGATTCACTGGGCGGCACAGGTTCGAGCCCAGAAAAGGGATTTTGACGTAGGAAAAATCTATTTCTGGGCGAGGGACCTGTGCCGCCCAGTGAACCCTCCCAGCTCCTCTCCCTTGGAGTCCCCAAACTTTGGGTGCTAAGGAGTTGGGTTCTGAGCGGATGCATTGTAGTAGTACCGAGTGAGGTTGAACGGCTCTCCTCTATTGGGGTTCTCTGTCGTGGATTAATCTAAATAGTGCGGGACCTCTGGAATATACGCCCAATTTTATACCGACACCAATAGGTGAGCGAGCTAGTTAACCTAGCACTCCTTTACATTTTTTCTCTGGTATATTTAGCAGTAAATTACCTAAGAATAAGTGCTTAAATGGAGCTTATTCACTGGGCGGCACAGGTCCCTCGCCCAGAAATAGATTTTTCCTACGTCAAAATCCCTTTTTTAATCCTTTATTGTTTTGGGTCAATAGTGTAGAAGTTCTGTATGGCACAAGAATTCAACCAAATGTTTTCATAATTGACAACAATTGATAAGGATTTGGAATGCGATTAAAAAGTGATATTCTTGATACTAAAACACCGGTGGAAAGGAGAATATGATTCACACTGATTTTGTTGAAATCAATGATAACAGCTGAGCAGAGTTTGAGCGCAGTCTTTTAACCCTATCAAGACGTTAAGGCCATGTTTGGAGTTTCTCCTTCGGATTATTAAAGAGGACGGATAATTCAGATATGTTTTATATGTAGATCCATTTGACAGGAGTTATACATTAGATCCGTATCTCATCTCCCGTTTGCAGTAGATATTTCTGGATGACATCTGAATGGTCAATGAGTAGCTTCTTTATGATTAACCTGGTCCTCCTATCAGGGCCATTTGAAATCTGCTGAATAAGTTATGTAGAAAACTGAACTCGAGTTGAACAAGGACAATTGATAGGCCTTAACCAGGTTTGTTGGTTTTAAGATAATAGCAGATATTGCTTCAAATGTTTTATTCCACCATTATTGGAACATTGTCCGTCTGTCCGTCTGTCTGCATGTCAGAAGCTACGTTGAATCTTTATCTTTGAAGGCAAACTTGCTTGAGGTTATGATTTTCTTGTTGTGAAATAGTGTCTGTTTGCTTGGAAGAGTCCACACATCTCTTAAGATCACTTCTTCTCCTTCATCACCCAACTGCAGGCAAGGCCATATACTAACCCTATGTAAACCAAGCAAGCCTTGCCAATAATGGTAGTTCTGATCTGGGAATAGCTGTCATTTTCTTTCCCACCGTTATCCCTACATTGTTCTTTAGTCTTGGGTAGCGCCATAGCCTCTGTACCATGGTCTTCCACTGTCCCTAGCTTGAGGGTACACTCGGGCACACTATTCTATCTAATTTCTCTTCCTCTTGTTTTGTTAAAGTATTGATAGTTTATATAGGAAATATTTATTTTAATGTTACTGTCCTTAGGATATTTTATTTTTCCCTGTTTCCTTTCCTCACTGGGCTATTTTCCCTGTTGGGGCCCCTGGGCTTATAGCATCCTGCTTTTCCAACTAGGGTTGTAGCATAGCAATTGATAATAATAATAATAAGGGGTTGGTTTCCTGATGCAACCTCTCCAATGCCTTCTTTTAAAGGCATCACCTCCCACCAAACCTCTTCTCTCCATATCATCCTTCACCTTATCTCGTCATCTAATTCCCTGCCTCTGTCTCGATCTTCTCCCTCTAACATGTTCCTCCCAAGACCTTCTCACTCTCTCCCCTCCATCCATCCTCACCACATGCCCAAACCATCTCAGTTCTGACACACTTATCACCTCTAATCTTTACTACACCTGCCATACTTCCGTGGTAGGATCTAAATAAGTAGGGAATATCTCCTTGATGTCCTCAGACTTTTGGGTGTATAGATACCGAAAATACTTAATTCCTTTCAAAGTTGTATAATGATCTCTGTGGCATTATTCTATCACGATGCCCACATCTTGATGAAGAAAAGCCTTGATACTACTTAAAAATGGCCTATTCTTTATCCTATACATCCCCTGAATGTACAGTATAGCAGAAGTTAATTAGTTTGGTATATTTATTTTTACTTTTTATTTCTTTGTTTTTATCATCTGGGTATTTGAGTCTCACAAGAAGCTTGCTGTACAGACTTGTTTCCTGTGAATTTTGGCTCATTTTGAATGATGGAAAGGTTCCTAGTTTATTTCCTTTGGTCAAAACTACTTTGAATTAAATCTTAATAACCATAAAAATTACTTGATATCTTAATTGATTCTTTACCATCAAGATAATGTTTATTCTTTGCCCTGTGTTCAAACCCAGGATACAATATTGTTAATTGAATCATTATCATTCGTAGTATTATCATTATTGTTACTATCTAAGTTTGAAAAGCAGGCTATTTTCCCTGTTGGAGCCCTCGGGCTTATAGCATCCTGCTTTCCCAACCAGGGTTGTAGCTTAGCAAGTAATATTAATATTACTTGGAGTGGGGGTAGCTTCCTCGCTACCCTTCAGTAAGCACCTCGTTATGAATGTTAACCCTTCTACCCCCAATGGACGTACTGGTACGTTTCACAAAACTCATCCCTTTACCCCCATGGACATACCGGTACGTCCTTACCAAAAACTGCTATCTGCATTTTTTTTGCATATTTTTGATAACTTTATGAGAAACTTCAGGCATTTCACAAAATAATGAGACCAACCTGACCTCTCTATGACAAAAATTAAGGCTGTCAGCATAATCTAAAAAAAAGATATTGCAAAAGGTGCTTGAAAAAGAAAAATGCCTGGGGGTCAAGGGTTGGAAGGTTCCAAATGGCCTTGGGGGTAAAAGGGTTAATTAACAGCCCAAGTTCCAGCTAAGCTGAAAGCAGACTCCTATCAAAGGACTCAGATTTATATGGTCAGGAAAAATACAAATTACTTTTAGAATTTGTGATATTTTCTGTTGTATTTTCTATATAATAAAGCCAATGTTTTGCTTTTCATTATTTCTATTTTATGGTGCTGTATTTTCTGTTGTATTCTCTCTTTAATAAAAAATTTTTTTCAGCACACTACAGTATACTGTATATAACAATATGTCTGCTGTATGCATTACTTAAAGGTCACTTTTCTTCCTTCTACTCTACTTCCGTGTTCCCCCCTCCTTCCTTCTTTCTTGCTCTCCATCCTCACAACATTCCCTTCATGCTGCAGGTGCTGAATAGCCTCCCTGGGCCCTGTGCTGGGCCATCTGGCCCAAATTCATAAATCCCATGGAACCAGTATATCCTTTTTATTGTTACATTTTTAATTATGGTTTGTTCCAACACAGAGTACTTACCTAGAACTACTTTCTTAGGAGTTACTGGTAACTCTTTCCCAAACGACCAGAATTTTGTGTAGTTTACCCTATTCCCATTTTCTATGGGTGACCTCAGGCGGAGTGATACGCGCCTTGAGGCGACCCGGGGTCGGAGAGCGTGCTAGTTCAGGTCGTGCTCCTCAGTAAGTTTCTGGTCGCGGCGTGATTCACATCTCGCCGCGCTCTCTTACACCCAGTGCGACCCTTTGTGTCCCCGACCCTTTGTGTTCACCAGGTGGTTCCTGTGCCCGTATCCTTACCCCCTTTCCCTTGTGTCCCTGTGTCCCCGTTGCCCTGGGCCTGTGGCCGGTAAGTCTTGTGGGGCTTTCCTTTCGAAGCCCGAGGTTGACCCACACTCGTGTTGTTCGTCATGTAGGGGCAAAGTGTGCTCCCCTACCGCCACGTGTTCGGAGTGCGAGTCTTGGGGCGAGATCCAGTGGGTCCTTTATGGGACTAAGAAGAAGAAGTCGGCCAAGAAATCGCCCAAGAAAGCCACCGCGTCCTCTGCTTTGGTGTCTCCAGATGCCTCGTCGGAACGTGGCTCCCTTTCATCTTCCCCTACCCAGAGTAGGGGACGAGGTAAGTCCGTTGCGGGGAAGCGGCCCATTGTCCTTCCCCAGGAGTCTGAATTACCTGTGGGGGAAGCTACTGATGTGATACAGGCATGTGTGGGGCCTGAGGGAAGTGCGGGAGAGTGTGTGGGAGACGAAGTCCTGGTGCCCGCAGGGCCCGTCTCTACCAAAGACCCTATGTGAGGGAAGTCAGGTACTACCTCTTCTCCCCCATCTTGGGCATGTGTTTCAGGTACTTCGGCCACCAGGGGGGGGGGGGATGCCAAGAAAGGTCATTCGTCGAATTCGGACCCCGCCGTTTGGGATCTCCCTAGAACACCCTGCAGGTCGCCCTTCAGGCTAGAAGAAGAGTTTGACCATTGGATCGCCTGGAAGAACATTCCTCGGTCCACCCCAGCGCCCTCGGCGATGCTCCCGCCCGTCTTCCTGCAGCCTGCGGAACCAGAGATTCGTCATGGAGTTCCCCCCGCGGAATTGGACGTCTCAGGTGGTTCGGCTGATTCCCTCTACTCCTCCTCGTCTTCCTCGTCCGCAGATTCATCGTCATCAGAGGACGATACCAGGTACGCGAGAGGTCCAGGAAAAAGAAGAAGTCGCGCTCCCGTTCAAGACAGAAGAAGGAGGAGTCCAGGCCATCTAAGAAGAAGGCGAAGAGGAGTAAGTCGAAGGATTGGGTGAGTATCACGGTGCCCCGGAGCGAGCGGTTTAAGGTCACCACAGCCGCGGCCGCTTCCGGGTGGCTCCCTAGAGCCTCGTCCTCACCGTCTCTCCCCTCCTTCTCCACCTACGGATGAGAACCTCACCGAGGGAGGCCTTTCCAAGCTCCCCGTGATGCGCCTAATTTGACGAAGGCCTTCGCTGCCCCTACTCTGCGGAGGGAGGCGTGCCATCAGGTGGAAGGCGTTACGCCAGCCACGGGCTCCTTGGCTGACTTCATTGAGCTCCAAGGGCCCCCTACGGCCAGAGATATTCCCACGGATGCGAGGACGCCCGCAGGGCAAGGTAATCCCATGACGGATACCTTTGCTTCAGCGGATCCGCCCGTGACACGGGCAGGCCTGTCCAATGTTAACCCCCCCCACCGTCACCGATGATACTCGTGCGGAGGGACTGGTGACAGAGGCCCTGGTTGAGGGAGGAGAGTGCTCGTCCGATGACATCTCCTCCTACCGCAAGGTGTTGGCCCTCATAAAGCGGCACCATCGGCTGGATGAACCCATTCCCACCACTGAATAGGCCTGGCTCTCCGGACTTAGCAGGTTGGTGGAGAACCCTATACAGCAAAAGCCCTCCTTAGCTCTACCCTTAGCTCCTGACGTAAAGCTGGGTATGGAGCATATTGACAAATTCTTGGAAGGCCTGGCGGACGCCCCTAGGAGACAAAGTGCCTCGAAGCTGCTTCCAGGACTGAGGGCACAGAAGAGGTTTTACGTGCCGGAAGGTCGTCGGGGAAGACCCCGCGCAACGGAGACAGCCATCACCTCGTTGAACCAGGTTGCCGCTGAAGACAGAGCATCCACGGCCCCTGTGTGTTTTTCCCCTTCGGAGACCTCCATGATGGAGGACATGGCCCAGGACTTAGTTTACGTGTCCTCCTGGTTGGACTGGTGGGCCTGCACGTTGGATGGCTTTCAGTCCTCTCATGATTTGTCCCTACCAGAAAATCAAACCTTATTGAGAGAGCTGATTAGCTCAGGGGGCAAAGCCCTAAAATTCTTATCCTATCAATCCCTCTCCCAGGCTACCAATTGGGTCCTGAGGAAGAGAGACACTATTCTCAGCAAATTAGTGAGAAAACCCCCTGACCGGGAAGCAAGAAAATTGAGAAATTCGTCAATCTGGGACGAGGCAATCTTTCCCCTTGAGTTAGTGGACGAGATGATGGAACGGTTGAGGAAGATGAAGGACGTGGGAGACCATAGACCTCCCCCAATGAGGCGCCCACCTCACAGGAGACCCTCCGTGGACGCCCCTTACCCTTCCCGTTCATCCCCGGCCCAACCTAGAGGAGAACCCCCTTCGGCTCCCTGGCTGCAAACAACTCAGCCCCCCCGTAGAGGTACCACAGCACCCCAGTCTAACTTTAGACCGTCCTTCGGGAACTCAAGAAGAGGTCGGTCCGGACGCCCCTCCAGAAGGAGATAGGAGGCGAGGCCCCCTACTCCTACAGGAGCCTCAAGTAGGGGGATGCCTCAGACACTCTTGGCAAGCATGGCGGGATTACGGTGCGGATCCCTGGACGGTGACAATCCTGAGGGAAGGTTACAGGCTACCCTTCTTAGCAGAACCTCCCCCGCTTATTCCAGCCCTTCAGGCGGAGTGGTTGATACCCAAGGACCCCTTGAAACGGCAGCTCTGCAGGAACAAGTGTCGTCCATGATCTCCAAGGGAGCGTTGGAACTAGTCGAAGAGCCCGGCCTATGATTCTACAGCAGGCTCTTCCTGGTGGAGGCCGGTAATAGACCTGTCGGCCCTCAACAAGTTTGTGGCGAAAACCGAGTTCAAGGTGGACACTGCCAAGACAGTGTTGGCCGCCTTGAGGGAAGGGGACTTCATGATATCCCTGGACCTCAAGGACGCCTACTTCCAAATCCCCGTCCATCCCTCCAGCAGGAAGTTTCTCAGGATAAATTGGGATTCCCGAGTGCTACAATTCAAGACCGTTTGCTTCAAACTGTCGATGGCTCCTCAAGTGTTTACAAGAGTCTTCACGACGGTCTCCGTTTGGGCACACGAGCAGGGCATCCGTCTGATCCGGTACCTGGACGATTGGTTGCTTCTTTCAGCCTCAAAGGAAGAATTGATTGCAGGAACAGGGCGCGAGGTTACTTCGTCTCTGCGAGGAGTTGGGCATCATGGTCAACGTAGAGAAGTCCCAACTGATCCCCTCCACCAGGATGACCTACTTGGGGATGGTCCTGGACACCCGACTAGTGAGAGCCTTCCCCTCGTTGGAGAGATTGGAGAACCTAGTGCGAGTTCTGCAACCCTTTCTGTTGGACCAACCCAGGAGGGCCAAGGATTGGTAGAGGTTGCTGGGCCACCTAGTGTCCTTGGAATAGTTAGTGCCACAAGGGAGACTCAAACTTTGAGCGGTGCAGTGGGACCTGAAGGAACACTGGACCCAGGGGAGAAATCCCCACAAACTGGTTCCGGTCTCCCCAGAAACGAAGGTAGTCTTGCAGTGGTGGCACGACAGGAGGAATACCGAGATGGGGATGCCCTTCGCACCCGACCCTCCGGAAGTCCTATTGTTTGCGGATGCGTCGAAGGAAGGTTGGGGCGCTCACCTACTCGACCAATCGACAAAGGGAAAATGGTCGAGCGAGGAAGCAAAGCACCACATAAACGTGCTTGAGATGATGGCTGTGCTGAGGGCGAGTCAAGAATTTGTTCTTCTCCTCCGAGGAACACAGTGGCGTTGATGTGCGACAACGCCACATTAGTAGCCTACGTAAAGAAGAAAGGGGGTCTAAAGTCGAAAGAACTATGCTCGTTATCGACAGAACTTCGTGAATGGGCGGCAGAAGAAGGGATCGAGTTCACAGCAAGGTTCATCCCGGGAAAGAGGAACGTCCTGGCGGACGGCCTCAGCAGAGTAGGCCAGGTAATAGGGTCAGAGTGGACTCTACACCCAAAGATAGCTCAGTCGGTCATACTGAAGTGGGGTTCCCCAGTAGTAGACCTTTTCGCCACACGTCTGAACGCCCAACTCCCCGTGTTCTGTTCTCCAGTCCCAGATCCGTCAGCGGCGTTCGAGGACGCTTTCCAACACCCTTGGGACGGCCTCGATGTGTACGCCTTCCCCCCCTTCGGAATGATACGACAAGTCCTCAACAGAGTGAGGACTACAGCCAACCTTCAGATGACTTTGGTCGCGCCTTGGTGGCCGGAGAGGGAGTGGTTCGCAGACCTAAAAGAACTGGCCCTTCTTCCTCCTTGGCCGCTCCCGGACAGGCCAGACCTTCTTCGTCAACCCCACTTCCAAAGGTTTCACGAAAACCCTCGGTCCCTCCGCCTTCACGCGTGGAGGTTATCGAGCGGCTTCTGAAGAAAGATGGATTCTCATCGAGGACCGCGACGAGGATGTCGGGTTACTTAGGGCGGTCCTCTATCCCTGTCTACCAAGCGAAATGGGCAGTCTTCTCGAAATGGTGCGCTTCCCGGAATATCAAACCCTTGGGGGCCTCGATCCACGACTTGGCGGACTTCCTAGTGTATCTCGGGGACGATTTGGGCTCTTCCATTCCAGCAATAAAAGGAGTGAGGGCAGCGTTAGGTCAAGTCTTCCTCCTGAAGGGCATTGACTTGGGAACCTCCCGGCACATCTCGATGCTCATCAGAAGCTTTGAGCAGTCATGCCCCCCACAGGAGGTGAGGGTACCGCAGTGGGACCTAGCCATAGTACTCAAAGCCCTGTCAGAACCTCCCTTTGAGCCCCTCAAGGACATCCTGGATAAGGAGCTCACCCTCAAAACGGTCTTCCTCTTAGCCCTGGCTTCGGCGAAGAGGGTTAGTGAGCTGCACGGATTATCGTACGGGGTTGCACACTCTAAAGGATGGCGGGAGGCCTCGATTAGGTTCGTCTCTAACTTTGTGGCCAAAACGCAGAACCCAGCGTGTTGGGACCCTCGGTTCGAGGGCTTTTCGGTCCCAGCGATCCCTCAATCGGACAACCCTAAAGACTTACTCTTATGCCCGGTCAGAGCAGTAAGAAAATACCTTGAAAGGACTTCCAGACTCCGACCTGAGATCAAGAGTTTATTCGTCTCGACCGGTCAGGTGAAGAAACCAGTCTCCAAGAACTCAATCTCCTTTTGGTTACGACAGGTGATCAAGAGAGCTTACGATGCTTCGGGAACCCTTCTCCCAGGCAGGCCAAGGCCTCATGATATTAGGGGTCTAGGCACCTCCCTAGCGTTTGAGAAGAACATGGCCGTGGGCCAAATTCTGAAAGCGGATACCTGGTCCAGACAGTCCACTTTCACGGAACATTACCTGAAGGACTGCTCTAGGAAATCCTTGGACGGGTTCGCCCTTGGCCCAGTCATATCGGCCCTGCAAAAGATTTGAAGGTCATGGCCCTAGGGAAACCGGGGGTGGTAAGCCATGAGACACACGTTCATCCCTTACCTTTCCCCCTTATTATCCTTCCCCTTACCCTTAATCCCCGGCGTGGGCGTGACTCAAGAGGCCCTGGCGGCCAGGATATACGTCTTCAGCAAGGAATACGTCTCAGAAGTAATGGTACAGAGGTAAGCCAATTAGACACTAAAGTTAGTTTTTTGGGTAGTTTCCCCTATTTTCATTGTTTTCTAGTAGGGGTCATCGGAACCTAGTTCCCCTTCGAGGTTCCCTTTTTTCGCCCGCTCATGCTCCTAACCTTCAGACCCTAGTCCCTGCAGGACACTCCCTCCAGGACACTCCCTCCTCCTAAAGTTTAAGTCTCCTAAGAAAGTAGTTCTGGGTAAGTACTGTGTGTTGGAACAAATCACAAATTTTTAAGTAATTTGTATTTTTCCTAACATACTTACCTAGAACTACTTTCGGGTTATGGCCCGCCCATCCTTCCCCGAGGGTTCTGCAGGGTTGAGGAGAACCCTTTTTGCTACGAAACTTACTGAGGAGCACGACCTGAACTAGCACGCTCTCCGACCCCGGGTCGCCTCAGGGCGCGTATCACTCCGCCTGAGGTCACCCATAGAAAATGGGAATAGGGTAAACTACACAAAATTCTGGTCGGTTGGAAAAGAGTTACCAGTAACTCCTTAGAAAGTAGTTCTAGGTAAGTATGTTAGGAAAAATGCAAATAACTCAAAAATTTGTGATATTTTTAATTCACCACAGAGACGTTGAAATGTTAATGGAGATCATAGATGAATCCAGCCATGACAGACCAAGGAGGCAGCTGCCGATGACCTCGGATTACATAGCAGCACAGTCTGCCTTACCTGAACCTGGTCATGTCACATGGAGGACGACCCCAAGTCCAGACATCTTGCCATTGTGAACCTTAACAAGTCTGAGTACTTAAAAGATGCTTCTCATGTCATGCCGTCTCCTGTCTTTCCTCTGGCCTGCGTCAGTGTGAGTATCACCAGGTCGTCTTATGACTGTATTCAAACCTTACGCTTTCTAGAGCTCATGTTTCCATCTCATGTTAAGCATGAAGGTTGTTTGTTTGTTTGTTTGTTCCTACACAAATACAAACCTCATACTTCAACAGAAGTATACTTTCAGGGAAGGTGGTTGATACGGCTGTTTGAACTTCAATGAGGTGGAGGTAGTTACTGCTGGGTGGTGGGGAAGCCCCTCCCCGTCTGAGGGGCCACTGAGCCCATGCTTTGTTTTCAGCTGCTTTAGAGTACAGGTGAGCTTCTGTTTCTCTTTCTCTTAGATAATTTCGTTGGCAGATCATCGTGTGAGAGGAATGTTTGGAAGGAAGGATGGATTTGTAGTGGTTTCCTGATAACTGTGTGACAAGTGTCTGTTCAAACCTGCCAATATCCACATTCTTGTTTCTGTTCGACAGCATTCCTCTTTGCTTTTTATCCCCTCCTTTGTGTGGCCGATGACGTGTGATGACAAAGTATTCCTTGGAAGGTTGGCAATCCTTAGGCGTTGATGTGTACGTACGCAAGACTCCTCCTACTGTTTCTCTCCCTGTGGGATAGGCTGTGCAGCTGTAGGAGTTCCCTCGACTCCCTTCACTGGAGACCAAGAAGACGACAACTTAATGCAGAGGACTCACTTGCGAGCATCCACAAGCTTCCTTCTGAGAGCGCACCTTCGCTTTCTAGTAAGGACAGAGACTCCAGAGTTCACTTTATCACATTACGTAGGGTCCCTACAATACGTTTCAGATTGTACCACTGGCTAGATCCCACGTGCCGGTCCCCAAGCGAAAGAACCCTACATGTGTGCCAGATCACCAGTCACATAGGATATTCTTCCTCTAGATCCTACCAAGGAAGACTTCTATGTGAAAATCCAGGATGACTGGTCATTAGGAGTTGCGTGCTTGTGACTCCTGATGTTTCCATCCCCATGGAAGAGACAGTGAGGTACAGAAAGCTTTCTCTCCTCTTCCAGGACGATCTCACTTCTCGCTTCCTGGGAGAGAGAAGGAAGCCATGTGTGCCTCTGTTGCATTCAGTCAAATTCCTAGTGAAGCACTGTACCTCAACCAATTGCTTGTTACTTCACCCAAAGAATAAGACGTCTGATCAAAGTAGCTGTTAGTCTGTGGTGATATCTCTCTGAGTCCGCAAGGATGGTATATACCATAAACGTAGCCAGGTCTAAGCACTACAGGATATAGTTGTTTACACGCCTGTTACCAGCACTTCGTCTCGATGTTACTGTTCTTAAAATATTTTATTTTGATTGATTATTACTTCTCTTGTAGTTTGTTTATTTCTTTATTTCCATTCCTCACTGGGCTATTTTTCCTGTTGGAGCCCTTGGGCTTGTAGCATCCTGCTTTTCCAACTAGTGTTGTAGCTTAGCTAGTAATAATAGTAATAGCATGTAGATCTTATCATTGGAGGTATTCTTTTCCAGCACAAGGACATCCACAAATATACATGGACTTCACCAGCCATGTGTCAATTACAAAAATCAAATAGATCACATTGCCATTAATAAAGAGAGAAGGAGGTCTCAGAGAAATGTAAGAAGCTATAGAGGTGCAGATATTTGTAGTGATCACCAGCTCCTCATTGCCACACTGAAATTAAAACTGACAGCACCCAACAGAAAGGTAGATAGAATACCTAGATTTGATACAACTAAGCTTCTAGAAGAGGAGCACACCAGAAACATTTACAGTTGAATATAGGAATCGATTTGCAGTCTTAGAGCCTTTAAAAGATGAAGAGCTGACAATTAATGAAGAATGGCGTGATGTTAAGAACACATATTCCCAGTCATTCCGAAAGATGAAAGGAGTTTGCCTTCGCTGGTTCCTGGGTTAGTGGCCGAGACCCAGCTGCCCACGATACTAAGTTCAACTCCTCCTCCATCTCTTCTCTGGAGGCATCCAGGGGTCATGAGAGTTAGTCTCTCTCTCCTGCTGGTTTACTCTTGGTGTGGGTCTGTGTCCTCTCTCAAAGACTACAAGTTCCAGGTCTAAGGTCCAAAGTGTGTGTCTAGCTGACCGACTGAGAGAGAGAGCTTCCCTTGCCACCTGTCAGTAGTTGTAACTACCTTGTTAGATATTAAAGAATAACCCTCGCCTTGCTGAATCATACTTTATGTAAAGGACAAAGGTTTGTATAGTTAGGAGAAATACAAATTACTTAAAACTTTTGTGATGTTTCAGCTTGAGAGAAAATGTTAATATTATTTATGGTTACATAAAACCAAATAGAAATTATTAAAAGCTGGTATAGTATTATAAGAAGACTTGAAAATTTATTTGTATAAGAAATTCAGTGTCATCTCATTTTCCACAGGTATATAACTGAATTTACTTTACAGTTTATGGTCATATATAACTTGATAGTGCTCATTTCACTTATTGTGCATTTACAATTATACAAAGGTGAAAGTACCTTGACTGGAAAGACGTAATAGCACAGAGTTACATAATGTAATGTCCCTCGTTACGTCTGTTTAAAATACTGTACGTCATTTCTGACATCCAACTTACTTTGTTTTGTCTCACGTTACATCAATCTCCAAGTCAAGATAATTAAGTAGTGTACTTCAGATGGAAGCTTAATAATTTTGATGTCTTGTTTTTATAAAATGACAGCTGGTTCTAAGTACTTGTTCGTGTTCAGAACAAACATACAAACACAAATCCAACCGAAAATAACAAAAGTTAAAAGATATAGAAATAACGTAATGAAACAATACTGTATCATTTAATACGGTAAGCACAACGACGTTTGTCATAACCTGATATCTATTTCAGATGAAACCCGACTATTTGCTGACTTTTGCAGCTAAAAATCTTAGGCATGGGATTCAAGTTAGGCCAAAATATAACAAAATTAGACTTAATAACACCTTCCTAGAACCAATCAAGTTTGTAAGTTGAGGACCTATATAAGGAACCTTCTGAGTCACTTTATAGGAACCAATTAAGGACGTTGGGTGTGGTACTTTTGCAAACTCAAGCAAGAGTAAGTTGAGACTTATTCTCTTATATTAGGTGATTTTCAACCACTTTTGTAATATTGTGATTGGTTGTCTTCTATATTTGCTGTTATATGATTGAATAGATAACCATTAATATCGCTTAGTGGAATATTTGGCCCTTCCTCGGAATAGTAAGATTTGCAAATAGAAAAGCAGTTACTGTATAGGGTGATTTTGTCAACTCTTAAGATCTCAACTAATTGCCTCTGTCTGTTGTATCGTCTGATTATACTCAATGTATGATCAATGGGACTGTTACAGTAGAAACTTTTATGTATGCATTCTTAACTGCCTTTCATTTAGTAGTTATTACAATGTTTATGTAAATTACAAGGTTATTTTAGCATAACATTCTCTCTCTCTCTCTCTCTCTCTCTCTCTCTCTCTCTCTCTCTCTCTCTCTCTCTCTCTCTCTCTCTCTCTCTCTCTCAAGGAAAGTTGCATTTTAATCAAACATACAAACGATGCAATCTCTCTCTCTCTCTCTCTCTCTCTCTCTCTCTCTCTCTCTCTCTCTCTCTCTCTCTCTCTCTCTCTCAGCATGTAAATTCTTTTGATTTAAAAAGGGTTATCTAGCATTCAGTGGCTAACAAGTTAGTTTTTTCTTGCAGAAAAAGATCCATCGAAGATTTTCCTAAACCTAACCTGTGTATTTTATTAACCTATATTAGAGGAATTTTCAGCATCTGTTATATTTATAAAGTATTTTTATTGATATCAGAATTGTATTCAGAGTTGTGTATACACTAGAAAGCGACAGTAATATTGATCTTCTAGTGATTTGTTGAGGCTAATGAATGCAGTTGGCGGTACAGTCCTCTCCCGTTCCTTAGAGCCTTATCATTTGCCGTGTTCTTGCCAAGCCGTTTGGTTTCTTTAACTTGGTGTTGCCTTGATGTCCACCTTCCATTCAAGGAAAATATTAATAGCATAGAAGTATAATTGTTCGGTCTGTCTAGAACAATATCTAGTAAATTCTTTATTCATATTGAGTAAACTCTTCAATATCTCAATGTCTTTAGCATTATGAATGTTCTGTCGTCATCAATGTGTTCATCAACTTTGTAATACCAGTTGTATAATTATTCTCTCATATCTTTCAGGTACGCTTGCTCCTCTTTTACTTGATGGAAGGAGTGATATCACTCTCCAGTCACAAGTGGAATATTCGTAAGAACTATGCAGGAAGAAAATATGCGAGGGAGCCGGCCAGCCTTCATCTTTAGGACTAAATCTACCCTTCTTGGAAGAAAGATATATCAGTCAAGGATGGAAAATACATTCTTCAAATACCCTAGAATTACTGAGAAAGTTTTAAATATTAGATGTTTTGTTTAGTTGTATGGTAATATTCAGCTGGTTACTCCAAATCTCATTTATAAAGCCCATCTTTGTTTAATCACTGTCGGATACTTTACTGTATTTGGTTCAGCACTGTTGTAAGCATCTGGTCTTCAGATTTAGACCCTCTATTTGTTTACCTCGAACTTTGCCTCATTGAAAAGTTTTTTAATATTTTTCTTAGACAATCGTGAATCTTCAACTAAACAATGGTCATAGCATCAGTTCGTATGCCCCTAACAGTTGCAACACTTTCCTCAACTTTCTAACTTCTCTTACTCTGTCTTGTTCAAGTTGTCTTCCCACATTTGAGAACAGATCCTTCAGCTCATCATAGGAGATCACAGAGATGAGAGTTGATAGTATAGTCAGGCTCTCTTAGAAAATGAATGAATAAATGACTGAAATTTACCTATAGTTAGCCCTCTGTCTATTTAAGATGAAACCCTTGAAGGTATGGGCTAGTAGAGGGCAGAGGACAGTGGAGGAACTCCACCCTAAAAAGGGTGTAATTGGGTAAGCATACTTTGTACCTTCAAATTCCCTGTGTTAATACAAACTGTGTTGATGAAGATCTTAGATTCCTTAGAAAAAAAAGTCTAGTTAAGCAGAGTAATATATTTTATATAAGAGTTCAATAAGCAGAGTTAATTCCTTGGATTACTCCACAAAACCTCTACAGTACTTTGTCAAGCATAATGTCAATCAAGACATAAGCTATAATTCTTGAGTTATTGGTCTGCCTTTTTACTCATATCACTACTCAAGCAATAATTCTAGTGTGATTTGGGTTTTGTAGATTCCAAGTATTGATAATACTTTATAAAGTATACTATAAATGGTAAACATCATCATAAACACTAAATATTTCATTGAAATTCTCGTGTAGGTTACTACGTATTGTAAACCTTTAGTTGAACAGAGTCGTCTTGACTGTTGTTCCATTTCCCAACAAAGGTGAATTGCTCAGCCAATTGGCTCTCAGTGTTGAGGCTGGTTACTTAGCTAACCTTGATCATCGATCAGATTGTGAAACAAGTCTATGTCAAAGGAGTTGGACAGCTAACTGAGCATTGACAGAAGGATATAGATAAGAGAAGGCAAGCCATCGAAGGGTTACTAGATAGAATCTTTAGGTTGCATACAGTTCCCTTTGCAAGGCCAACTGTTTTCAGTACTTTGTGGGGAGGTTTGTGATGTATATAGTATAGACAGGTTACTTAGGTTTATACAGCATTGTGTACTCGAGATACATAGGCTAAACCATTTTGAGAGATTTTGTCGGCTGCAAACTTGAAACCAGTTTACCATAAGAACAGACTTTTTGTCCCCCTAAATATCAACATTGTGTCACATATTGTGTCTTATTATTTACAAAAGCAGTGAATCAGTAAACCTTTCATTCATTGTGTATAATGAAGGATAGACGTTATTTTACACAACTTTTATAATTTATTAAACTTCCCTCTCAGGTATTTTCCATTTCATTGACTTTCATTCTGTCTTGTCACTTTGTCAGTCTTAAATCAACTCTTAGAATTTTCTATAATTATTTGTCACTTTCTAATGAATTGCTGAAGATATTTTTATTTCATTGTATTCATAAGACCCTTTTCTTTAGAACTTTTAAATCTTTCTTATGGTCTTTTAATTGTGTTTGTTTGCTGATAACCACTTTTGAACTTTGCTTGCTTTATAGTCCAACATTCACTTCAGATGAACTTTGAAATATAAATGTCAGTCATATATTTAAGGCTTCCAAAAGCTTAACAACCAAATGTTTTCAATAGCAACATCAGAGATTTGTTTGTAACTCTTTCAACTGATTCTTAGAATTATGTCAAAGTATTTGTACGTTATGTTTCTGAAACTTCTGCTCAGCTGAATCCCGTTTTGCAAACGGTGTTATGGAGCGAAGAATAAAATTATTGATTTTGAAGTTGTGATGTAAATAAAAGATTGCTTTAATGTTTATTAACCTTTACAGTGAAGAACATTTATTTTTACTCTGCCATGACAAAATCGTGAAACTCACGTTTGACCGAGAGAGAGAATTGTGGTTTATATCGAAATGAGATGATGTTCTGTGGTTTAGGTTTGGTTTGAACTGAAGAGGTTTTAGTTTTCAAGATGAGGTTAGATATGGAGACATTGGTATTTTAAATGAGTTTTTGAGAAGAATCTTTATTGACTTGGTGATTTGATGCAAAAGCCATTTTAGGTATGTTCAGGAATATGAGATGAAAGTGTATAAACTGTTTATAGAATTGCCCCTTTGTGGTAGTAACATAGTTTGATGGGATTGCCTTAAGTGGAATAAATTGTTTTAGGATTTTGTATAAAGTATTTCTGGTAGAATCCAATTTTAGATTTTTATTATGTTAAAATGTATGGGGATTGTTAAAAAGACTAGATTTTAAAACTCTTCTCTATTACGTTAAACAAGTGTAACAAAGTTAAAATCTTTAGAATTAGTGTTGACAACTTGGAGGGGACTTTTATCTAATGTTCTGTCAAACTAAAAAGGAAATACTTAGTTTTTTTCATTACTGTTTCCCCCTCTGTTGAGTCACAGAACACTTCTTTTCTTTGTTTTCCTAAAATTCTTTCACCTGAATACTACTACAAAATTATACCATTATCATCATCACCTTTTTCATAGACGCATAAGTTCTCATCTATTTTTTTTTTTACTTATGAGCTTTGTATCTATCCAGTGTACTGTAATCTTTGGTTCACTACATTCTTTTTCTTTCCTGTGATCGTACGGGACTTTTTCCTACTTATTAATATGGAACTTTTCATTCCTTCTGTGCTTATCATGTTTTTAAATCGTCTTTGTTTATGAATTTATATAATGCCTTTCGTAAAAATATTCATTGTCATTCGACGAATTTCTGTAACCTGGTCTTGAAGTCACATTCTATATAAAAACATCTTATGGAATTAGTCTTGATATGAGAGCTTCATTTACTCGTGTAATTTGTGCGTGAATTCATTGTAGGTCTGTGTTTACATTACTTTTTTTTCCAATAATTTCTTGGTCCTTCTTACAGGTCCTCATCCTGTTATTTCCATATCTACAGGTTTTATATAAAATTCTTAGACATTTCTGAAATATAAAGTTTTTCATCTCTTACCAAACTTCTTTCCATCCCTGACTTGGTTAATTTTTAGCTTGACAGAACATTGGTCAAAATACAGTACAGTAGTACTTTTACTTAGGGGAATTAGATTTTAGTCTGGAGTTGAGAAATCTGTAATATTAACAGCATAGATAAATCCATTGATAGTTTTAAAGCAATTAGGATTTCCTTAAGGGTAAATTAGTTTATTATACTGTTCAGATGTTTAGTTATGCTCATAGTGTCAGTTACTTTTTCATACCTTTGGCTCGAAGTGTTACATTTTTGTCTCTTGAAAGAGTTTCATGGTTAGTCAAATCAAATGGCAGAAGAAATTTCAAGATGAATAATATTTTCGTGTTATTTCGGAAGAAAAGATTTAATGGATGATTGTATCTGGAAGCAGTTAGTCATGAGGTGATACCAAATTATACCAAGAAATAATTGTTTGGTTGGCTTTTGTGTACAGCCACAATATTGATTTTGTAAGGTGATAAGAGACTTGATCTAACCCAACATATTATTGACTGTTCCTCTGGGCCGTATTGCAAACACAAACTGTTTATCTGTCCCTCAAACTATCAGATTTGAGTGACGAAATGTTACTTGCATTCAAGTCCTTGATAATGGTCGCTGGTTCAAGTTGATAATTGTTGTCCAGTTCATTTGATTCTCAAGAAAAGTTTGATAATGTTTACGCAGTTTTGTTTGACTTCGTAAAAATTATGTAATCTTTTTCTTTAGATTTTGTACAATGTTTTTCCTGGTCTTGTTTTTCTTGCCCATTTTCAATCAACTGATAATGTCATGATGTCATCCATCCTTTTAAGATCATTCTCCAAACCCTGCGAGTGACCTGGTTGTCTAATGTGTACACCTGAACTGGTTTGATCCTGCCTTTGTTTGTCTTGCTTTTTTTTCTCAGTAATGATAATCTTTTACATTGAGCCCAATGTTTGAATGTTGAAACACTTTTGTCAACAACTGACATTATTGCAGTCAAAGTTTTGGGTTCTTTGTTCCAACTTATTCAACGTGTTTATATTACATGGCTTAAATGTCAACTCACCAGGGGAATTCCTGTATAATCTATTGAGTATTTAAAGTACTGTAGTTCTAGGTGATCTTTTCAAGATTATCTTCAAGTCCTGGATCATAATTTGTATATAAATTTTGGTAGATTTCCTTTAGAATTTAATATAATAAAATTTTCCCTATTCACTAACATTTCTATCTACTTCCTGTTCTTTGGGAGAGATTTTATTCATTGCTTCTCTTCAAGTGCAACTGCTTTGTTGTTTCATGATATTCTGGACTTTTCCATGAGATTTTCCTGATGTAAAATGGCCGTACCACAAACATTGGAAACATCTGGTCACATACTTTAGCTGTTCTTCCTGTTGCCATTTGTTGGTTCCAACAGAATTTAATTGTCGTTATGCCAATCCATCTCTTTTGAGGAAGGCCAATGACATCATTATTTGTATTCATAAGATGCTGTTCCTTTAACTCGTAGTTGGGAAGTTTCTGTCCTGGTTTTTCCACAGAATTTCCTGCTCATTTCAAAGAAGCAGTATAAAGTAGATGGTAGGATATCAACATGATGTTCCACGAGTTAAAGGTGGGAAAGACTTTTAGTGAAAATACTTTCTGTTCCAGCTGGAAATTAGTTCCAGTTTCTGGACTTGAAAACCTTTGCTGTATCTAGTTGGATGAGACTTGTTATCTTGCTGTCTGTATTACATTTGATAAGCAAGAAATATTGTTCTTTACCCTTTTGACCTGATCAGCACAACACATTCCTTTGCATTAATTTCATTGTGATCTGTTTTGTTACAACTTGACAATATTGGTCCTTGCTGTCTGCATTGCTTTTGATAAGCAAGAAATATTGTTCTTTACTTTATCCTTCGGACCTGATTTGCACAACTTGATCTTTTGCATTATTTCCATTGAAATTTGTTTTTCTATTTGGCCTTGTCAAGGAACAAATTAATTCTGATGGCCACAATTTGGTTGATGAATTGGTAAAAGAGATAGTTTCAAATTGTATTTTTTTCTATATCTTTTTAAGTTTATTCTTTATAACTCAAAAACTATTTTTCTGCGGCCCTCGGTCTTCTAGCAATCTGCTTTTCCCAGTATCACTTAATTGCCTGATTTTTCTCCTGTGGCTTACTATCTGTATAAACTATTTCAGAGAGATTAAAACCGATCGCTGGAATTTGTAGCCTTGTTGCTACACTTCTGTTTTTGTCACTTTTCTTCCATTGGAGTGTCCAACCTCTTGACCTTTACTCTGTAGTGCAACTGCAGTGTTGCCCCCTTTGTTGCAACTATGGCAAATGTCCTAACACTACCATATTGATCAAATGAACAATGTTGGAGAGATTTTTGTCAAGGTGATTCTATCTCTTCGTACATTCATTTAACAGTTACTTTTTCCCCAATAATCTTGGAGCTATTTTATTATGGGCTGCCAACGCAGGAGCCCATATCTTGCATAAGGCATTCTTAAACAAATGAACAAAGCTATTTAATTGTAAGTAGTGCTTCCTCACCTCTCAGACTAACTGCCCAGATGCAATGAGGTAATGTTCTGTCATTCAATATACTCTGGATTTGTAGAGTTGAAATAATAAAAGCCACGGATGTTGGCCTCTTTCAAAGAGGTCAAGACTTTACCAGTAATAATGGTATGGTTTACTGAAAACCCACAATGATGATTATTGCAGCCAGCTAGGATAAAGCATTTAGTGTAAGCAGTTTATTGCAAAATAAATTAATAATTGAGGCTTTTCAAAGTTTATTTGCAAGATAGTGTAAGAAAAATTATAGATTGAACTAAACTTTGCAACAAAATGAGTATGAATTTTTCAAAAGGGTAGAGTAATAAATTATGAGAGAAAAAAAACAATGTAATTGAAAATGTATAGAGGAGGATACAATAAAAATTCATATAAAGAGACAGTAATTTTATTAACCCTAAATACCTATACATCAGTCAAAATGCCTAAAAGGACCTCTTGGGTTGCATGGGGCAGGGAGTGCAGTGTGGCCACCCACCTGAAGAAGAGGAAAAAGGAAAGAAGATGAAGAAGAGTTGGTGGGCAGGAGGTATGGGATCCCAGACACTTCTTTTTCATTCCCACCCTACTCTCTCTCTTCCTCATTCTCCCCCCCCCCTTTCCTTGTTGACTTTGTGAGTTTCTCTGACTTTTCCTCTGTCTCACTCTCCCTTTCTCTCTCACCCAAGTCCCTGTTTCAACCATTTTCCTCCAGATGTTCAGTTCTGTAACTTTGGTCTGAAATATGACGACTTCTCAGTATTTGCCTCATCAGTTAAATTGACCTGAAGGAATATTTCATTTATGAGTAACCCTTAAAATAACTCTTGCCAGTAAGTTTGTTCATTTGTAAAGGGACTTTTAATGTTCTTGATGAAAAATAAGTGGTTCACTGAAGTTTGTATTGCATTTATCAAAATCATTTGTCTGTTACTCATTGTGTTTGGTGCTATTTTGATCCAATTATTTTAGTGCCTAACTTTTCTAATGAATACATATCAGTTTACCCTGTGTGATATTTCTGCTTTTTTAAGCAAATTTAGAAATGATTATGCACATTATTTGATGTGTATTGTATGAGAAAATATAACTTATTTTTGGCACACCAGTTTGAATGCAAATCTAGAAATGGTGAGAGACTGAAACACAAGTACATGATTTGATGTATATTTATATGAGAAAATAACTCTTAAAAGACTTTACATGGATAAGGAATTATTTAAAATCCTTCTTGTTTCCCAAAGGAACGGGAAATTACCGTCTCAAAAACTTTGCAAGATTTTCTTTTAGATAAAAAGAGAAAATGAAAACCCAACCAAGGCCCTCCCCAAGTCCCACCTAGTAACAAATGATTAAAGCAGTTTCTATTCTTTAAAGAAAGGTGTTACTAAGTCCTTGAATGTTTTCATTTTCTCTTTTCGTTTTTTTTTTTTTTTTTTGCAATTTATTGTCATATACAGTTTCACAATGTATAAGATTAAACTGCTTAATTTACTGCTTACATTCTGACCTTCAATCTCCCTGGTTGAACAATTTTATGAGAAACTCTTTAACAAAACAAATATTTCTCGAATTCATTTAAAGTCTCAAAATTTCTTTGGTTGCTAAAATGCCACAATACGTTCAGACGAGATGAGATACACAAATCTTTATCTAAAATATCATCTCTGGTCAAATGCAAGTAAAAGTCACTTCAATAAAACAGTATCAAAAGACATTAAGGCCATTCTCGCATCGGCAATAATTGCGGAAATATTTCTATTCATATTCCATTAAAAATTACACGGGAACCATAAACACCAAATTGTGCAGACAAAGACACAGAATACTTCATGGGTCACACGCTTCCATCTCTTGAGCCAAAGACAACTTTCCAAAGAAAACCACAGCCTGTAGTCGACCGAATCCTATGCGAACCTCTTACACTAGACTTGTAACAAATCCTGAATAGAAGAACCATGGTATCCCCAAACGCTTGTCAGGGCTATGTGAGGAAAACATTATCGGCTGAATATGGAACACTTGCGTAGGTTTGGTACAGTTAATCGGCATCTTAAATGTCTTCCAGTCTTTTAAACTGGAATGCTGATGTCCAGAGTATTTGAGTCGCCTCTCTTCAACCAGTGACGTGTTTCTGAACCAAACTAAGAAACACATTTCCAAGTATCAATGCACCAAATGAATTCATGATAAATCAATCAAATTTGATTTTGGATCATCATTGAAATACAATGCTTTTGGGAATGTTAACAACAAAATGTATGTTCAAAAGAAGAAAAATACAGTACTTTACAGTACCTGAAGGTACAGGAATGCACAGTAATTTCATCAGAGTACAGACACCTCCTGTAACAACTCAAATGTTTGATTGCAAAACAGAGGAACTGCTTCAAACAATTCACTAGAAGTAGTTTCATTATAAAGTACCGTATTTCAATGGCATTCAGTTGTCTCTACTGAAATTTGGACAAACAATCTATTACTCCATGCGGGACATGTCCAAATTCTAGGAGTGAACCGTCCCAAAGAGACTTGACTACAAAACACAGTCATAGAATCACCTATATTGACAAAAAGTCCTTATAAACGACATACAAATAACATCTATTAGAACAAGTATTATCTTAAGAGTATCTGCCCAGCAGAGAAAGGACTTCACGTCAAACTTGTCTAAGATGTGATCTTCCTTCCAGATTAGAAATAATCTTCACAAAGATGGAAAGTCAACTTAGTTGCACTTGAGACAAAGATCGAAAAAATGGTTGACATTTCATTACAGCAAAAGCTGGAGTTAGATCATAAAGAAGAGAGAATGTTATATCCAAATTAAAGAAAAGAAAAATGTAGATATAATACCAGAGGTTTGTGAGGTAATCCCATAAGAATATTAGGATGATTGAAGACAAAACTTGTACCCGGATATATAGGAACAACACTTTCTCAGAGACATAATCTATCACTATGTCCTTCTCTATTAATATTCTCCTCCCAAACCTCTATTAGGAAAAACAAAAAAAAGACTTCTCAAACACCACAACAAATTAAAAACTAATGTACATTGCAAACAGTGAGCCAAACTAGAAGAGGACTACCAACCTCCCATCACTGAACCTGGCCAATGTAGTCAACTCGGATAAATTTGACAAGTTCCTCCGACACCTGAAATGACCTGAAGGTCTTCCAGTACCTTCAATTATCCACAAACTAAAATGACTCCACCAACATAAAAGTATAAATGTCTATTGTTTCCTCTCTCTGCATTTTCATAATCCAAAACTTTAACTATGGAGCATTTGGTATCCTCAAGGTTCAAGATGCAAAACAAAGGAAAAGATGACCTTAAAACAATTTCCAGATGATGTGAATCACCTCATCATTATTGGGGATTTGAATGCAGATGTCAACCAACAACACCTGGTTTCTCATCTTCCTTTTCAACACTTAAAACAATTCATTATATCATCTTCTTGATCAAAAATATCTACAAAGACACTTCTCTTTTCATTAATTCCTTTCCAGAGATCATTGTTTCTGACCAATTCAAAACAGCAGGAAACCAGACACTGAACTAATTTAAAGATTTAAAGGCTACTCATGAATGACAGTGACAATGCCCTGGATAGCAGGGCTATGCACTAGAAACTGACCTTATATACATACGATCACTGCCCAAGCTAAGACAAGGGAGGGCAATGGCTACTGATGACTCCCCCAAAACCTCCCATCCCTAGCTCACAAGGATGGTGAGGTTGCAGACACTACAAGAAACTAAGGAGCTTGAGCAGAACTCAAACCCCAGGAGATTGCAAGGCAGGGACATTTCCAGTATGTTACCACAAAGAAAAAATGCAGAGGAGATTAATCTTATTGTCAGAAGCTCAACACAAAAGGCTGTCTGTCAATAGAATCCATTTAGGAAAAGTGCCAACAAGAAAGACAATTCCATCAAAGAATACAGAAACAAACAGACTTCAAAGATAATGTTCTTAACATCCTGATATAAATAGAATTTAATCTCCTTCTGCCCTTTCTACAAAATGCTATCCAATGACCAGTCTTTTCTTGCAATAGATTTCATCTCTCAATAAGGAACACATGCTGCTCCACTACAGCCAAGAGAAAGAAGGATTCTGGCGTATGATAGACAGGAGGAAAAAATCTAATATAATATCTAAATAGATGGTATTTTTAATCAACTTCAATCAAACAGCAGAAGGCAGAAGATCGCCACCAATCCTCAGATTGAAATGGTCAATAAACAAGACTCATAACCATTGTCTGATTCCATTTTAAATCAAAATCACTGAAGGCATATTTTGACCTTCCTCATTTATTGGATGAAAATAACATTGGTTTTTCTTTGGAGCTCAACATATTGGTCATGGTAACAGAACTCATCAGATGAGCAAAGTTCTTTTAGGGGAAACCCCCAAACAGAGGAAAGAAATCCTTTTCTATCATCCAAGACTCGGCTTCAACCAATAAAGCTCTCGTGAAACTGACTCGCACAAGCCTGTCTCAAAAGACTGTGTAACATTTCTGAAACCTGAAATCTGTCTTAGGGACGAGAAAAGGATGACGTATGACACCTAGAGGATTTTTTGAGTACATGAGGCACAGGCACACCCTCGTCTTATAAATCAATACTCAAAAGCTTTTAAGAGAGACCCTAGAAGGTTTTAAAAGCCAGCATACGATGCAATTGTCAAAGCAAGGTAATGGACAGTCCATGAACATGAGTACCGAGTACTGTACACTTGAAAAGGTACTTCAAAAAATCCTTTTGCAATAAAGATTGCAGATTAGAGGTGTGACAAAAAGGTACCATCATATACAAAATAATATAGTCATTTATGATCTTTTTATAGAGAGCTACAATCATTTGCCTTTGTGTTTACTGCATACAGTAGACACCTTTCAAAGTCAGCAGTTTATTTCAGTTAATCCTTGTTCACAGATTGCTTCCTCTTGGTATTTTCATTAATGTTTTGCTGTTGCTGCAATCTTAACATAAACAGAAAGATTTGTTTATTAACTTAGGAGACTTTCTAGTTTGGTCAGCAGTTTTCTTCACCTCCAAGTGTACATAAATAAGTCCAAATTGTGACAAGAAATAGGTATGTGGCCACTTCTTTTGATTCTAAGATTCTTGAAGACAATGTTCAGGTAACAAATCATGCATTTCATTATTTGATTCTGGCTTAACTTCATTCAGATGCTGACCTGTTCGGACACCAAAGCCTGCATCAACACTTGAAACATAACAGTGTTCTGCTGGAAATTGGAATACTGTACACTCTTGTGGTTTCTTTCTCTGGAGAGAGAGAGAGAGAGAGAGAGAGAGAGAGAGAGAGAGAGAGAGAGAGAGAGAGAGAGAGAGAGAGAGAGAGATGCTCTCTTCATATTCAGTCACATCAAGATGAGTGTTTAAATAACTCTCATTCTCAGTGATAACAGATGAGCTTCTTCGAAAAGATTTCAGAATCATGAGACAAATTTTTTAATAAAGTTTCCTCAAACAACTGTTTGATTCCTCTTTGAGGATTAATGCTTCTTTTTAGTTTGAGAATTTGAACGAGATTCTTGTGCCGACTGTTTTTCCGAGATAAAACTCATGGTGCTGCAAGAGGCAACTGAAGACCTTTACCTAACCTTGGGTCTTCAGAAACAAGGAAAAAAAAACAGGTGCTTTATTGCAAACCCCCTTTTTCCCTCAATTTCAAAGGTTGATGGAAATTGTAACCTTTCAGAGCTCGGATCCAAAAGAAAGCAAGAAAAATGAAAAGAAAGAATGAATGGTCAAGGGAACTTGAACCATTATGGACAAGACAGACCTCTCTGCCTCTTAAAGGAAGAAAAGCTATCCTCTCCTTCAATCAATTCCATCTCCTGAATGTACATCTGAGGTTACTGAATCCCTTGATAGAGATCTCGCTAAAATTATTGCATGATGCGATTTATGGGGCATGAAGTTGAACCCTAAAATCTCAAAGCATGATTGTAAGTTGGTCGAGGACAGTGGCTCCTCAACTTTCGGATCTTTGAATTGATGTCTCTTTAACAATATAGAATTCATTTAAAATTCTACATGTGATTTTTATATTGCAAATCTACTTTTGAGAAACACATTCAGTCTGCTTCCCCTTCAATTACACAAAAAATTTGCTTATTGAGAAAGCCTTTTAAGATTTTCAGTGATCAGCCTATCATGGAGAAATGTTTTAATTCTTTCATTCTTCATTTTTTCGAGTATTGCTCTCCTGTCTGGTCTTCAGCTGCTGACTCTCATCTTAATTTGTCGGACAAAAACTTGGTCTATTAAATTCCTAATCTTTAATCTCTGTTACCATCATTCTATAGTCTGCTGTGCATGTTGCATAAAATTTGTCATAATTCTCACCATCCTTTCCATTCAGATCTTCCCAGACTGTACCATAATGTAGGTTGCACTAGGTATGCAATTAATTCTTGCATTCTTGCCTTCTTCATCATAAGGCTTAATGCTACCCAGTGTTCTAGGACTTTTATTCCAGCTGAGACAGACTATGGAATAATCTTCCTAATCAGACAGTTGAATCGGTGGAACTTCAGAAGCTCAAACTTGCTGCAAATATTTTCTGTTGAACAAGTTAACTTGAATCTCTTTTCATAGATTATAGAACAGATCTATTTTAACATTGTTACTGATCACTGTTGGAGCGCTTGAGCTTATAGCATCCTGGCTAGTAATTGTAATACGTCATGAAAATCACGGAAGAGAACGCCGCACTTGTATTTATCTTGAAATACAACCAGACACAGGAAACAGGAGAGAGATCACACGAGCAACTAGATCTTTCAGGTAGATTTCAAAGCCTCCACTGGCATACTGAACATAAATTTCTAAGGATATCATTGTCCTTTAATTAGTTTGTGACAATTTCAAAAGTTGAACCTACTAAGATTTGCAGGATGCTATAAAATATTGCACAGTGCAGTACAGTAATTTAAAGAGATGTACCATTTGGCTTGAAGTTTTCCCCAATTTCATCAACTGGGTATGAAAATATTCCTTTCTCTTTTTCGAATGAGGACATACTATATTGACGAAGATTCCATCCAAAAGAAAGACCTTATTCAGTGGAACTGTGTGAATATTCTGAATTCTTGTCCCATATTCAAAATAAGAATATGATCTTCTTTAGTCCAAAATGACCTACTACGTATGCATTTTAAAAAAGAAGAAATCCCACTGAGAATACTCTTTGAGACAACTCAAAACACATTCCACAGTCTGGATGTGAATGGTAAAGAAGAAAGCTCTAATGTATAAGTGAGCTTTTAGGAATATGGAGTGTAAAACTTGAGGTTCTCACTTATTTTCTATCCTGAAACACCAAGTCTTCAAATTTTAGTTTAATAAAGACATCTTCAAGTCATCATCATGAAATGGGGACTGACCAAAATGTTTCCTGAAAATGTCTTACCACAATCTCAACCTATTTTCATTTCCATATTTCCATGAACTTTCCAAAAGTCTTTTGTTAATATTATAGTTGCTTCATCAACTTTCATTTATCCCTTTATTGTGAGATTTCAAAACTGCATGTTTCTTTAGTCCAATGGGTCATTACTTGAAGGGGATCAGCTGACTGAGAATTAAAGCCAGACAAAATTTGCTCTTCTAGAAAAGTGAGAGATGACCCCCAAATGAGTTAGTAGTACATAATGCTTGGTTTCTCTTTTCAAACAGCCCTCAATACATTAGGCTCTTTCAAGCACAAATTTGAGCCCTCAGTTTTGAATGGTCTTTTGCTCTCTTCATCCTGTCTGGTTGCATTTCCCCATAGCTGTGTACCTTCTCCAACTCTGCATTGTTCCAGTGCTCACATTTTATTTCTAAAATTCCATGGATCCAATCGAGTATTTAATTCAACTACGATAGAATAACGTACAGTATTAAACAATCTCAAATCAATACCAACCGTGGAAGGAACATAAATCATAGGCTTCTGACTGTAACAAAGTTTAGGCAATTACCACCAGAGAGTTATTGGGTACTTTAAATGGCCAGACAGTACTACATTGGATCCCTCTCTGGTTAAGGCTATTTTTTCTTTTGCCTACACATACACCAAATAGTCTGGCCTATTCTTTCCACATTCTCCTCTGTCCTCATACACCTGACAACATGAGATTACCAAACAGTTCTTCCTTGCTCAAGGGGTTAACTACTGCACTGTAACTGTTAAATGGCTATTTTGCTCTTGGTAAGGGTAGAAGACTCTTTAGCTATGGTAAGCAGATCTTCTAAGAGGACTCTTCAAAATCAAACCATTGTTCTCTAGTCTTGGGTAGTACTTAGCCTCTGTACCATGGGCTTCCCCTGTCTTGGATTAGAGTTCTCTTGCTTGAGGGTGCACTCAGGCACACTATTCTTTCTTCATGGATCTCTTTTAATGTTATTACTAATCTTATGATATTTTATCTTGTCATTCATTACTTCTTATAACATATATATTTATCAATTTCCTTACTTCCTTTCCTCACTGGGCTATTTTTCCTGTTGGAGCCCTCGGGCTTATAGCATCCTGCTTTTCCGAATAGGGTTGTAGCTGAGCAAGTAATAATAATAATATAGGCCAGGCACTAGGACCAGTAAAGTCATTTGGCACCATCACTACCTTAGTAAAAGAAAGGTTCTTGTGGGAATATCTTTTACACAATATCAGGAGATAAATGAACATTTACAAGGCCAAATGCAAATAGTGAGCCAGAGTTAATAAGAGGTACAATTTTCACAGCAGTGAAAACTGCTTTTTATTTTGTCCATTATCTCTCGCCAAAATTGTTTTTAACATGGAAAAGTAAATTGAAGGAACTTTTACAATGGAACAAGTTTACCTCACAACTTAAGCCACATAAAAAATAAATTTATGTATGTTTATATAACATTTCCATTCGTAGTTTATTCCTAACTTCGAGTCTTTATTTGTCTTAAGACATATGGGGTGGAAGGATGAAGGATTAGCTTCTTTGTGAGTACTATTATCAATTATCTCCTAAAAATCTGGTAACAAAGCACCAAACATTCTTCAACTGCATCAAACAAGAATGAGTAAAACATCCAGAACTTTAACTGTTCCTGGAATAAAAACTGGAACAGAAGGACAAAAGCCTTTTTTTGGTATACACAGAACAAAACCAGCGATCCCTATGACTCCTCCTAAGGTCCATAATCATCCAACAATGCTTCCAAGATTTCCAGACATCTGGAAACCCACCTTTTCAGTGACGTAGCAAAGACAAGAACAAGAAGACAACATGACACCCCTATCCAGAATTTCCTACAGGGTCGCCAAAGGTCTAAACGGCACTACTCTGACTGTGGCCCTCTCTGTACGATCCCCTTTGGACCAAGAGATCTAAACGCACCCGCAATATCAATGCGTCTGTCTGCACAAATGGTGAATACAGTTGACGTGTAATCCTAATGACAATTTAACAGAACTTCAATTCAATTACTGCAGCATAAGAATGCTATACACAGTCTTTTAAGACCATTATATAAAAGTGACTTTTACATTTCCTGTGACTCTTACTTGAATGATACTTTACATTTCATTCTGCATCTCAGTTCAACTGAAAATAAGTGACATTTATAACAGCTAAAGAAATTAAGAATTTTACGATACCATTTAATCTTTTGAATTTAATAATTTTCCAAAAATTGTAAATATTGTCAACCAGATATCTTATGTCAGAATGTAAGTAGTAATTACAATCTTGCTACCCAGTTATATGAGACAGTAATTGGTTTCCATATTCCTTAATGAAAACAAGAAGTATTTGAAACATAACCTTGAGTTAAGCACTACATGTTAAGTCATATTTTCTCATACAATACACATCAAATAATGTGCATAATCATTTCTAAATTTGCTTAAAAAACTGAAATATCACACATGGAAAAAACAGTTATGTATTCATTAGAAAAGTTAGGCACTAAAATAATTGGATCAAAATAGCAGCATACAATGAGTAACAGACAAATGATTTTGATAAATGCAATACTAACTTCAGTGAACCACTTATTTTTCATAAAGAACATTAAAAGTCCCTTTACAAATGAACAAAATTACTGGCGAGAACTATTTAAGGGTCACTCATAAATGAAATATTCCTTCAGGTCAATTTAACTGATGAGGCAAATACTAAGAAGTCATCATATTTCAGACCAAAGTTACAGAACTGAACATCTGGAGGAAAATGGTTGAAACAGAGACTTGGGCGAGAGACAGAGAGACACTGAGGAAAAGAATCGGATAAACTCACAAAGTCACCAAGGAAAGGGGGAGGGAGAATGAGGGAGAGAGAGAGAAGGGGGAATGAAAAAGAAGTGTCTGGGATCCCATACCTCCTCCCCACCAACTCTTCTTCATCTTCTTTCCTTTTTCCTCCTCTTCAGGTGGGTGGCCACACTGCACTCCCTGCCCCATGCAACCCAAGAGGTGCCAGAGGGCAAAGTAATAATTTCCAAATTCTGTTGGGAAAAAAATGGTTACAGTTAAGACTCCAAGATCTATCACAAAGATGACATACTTCAGACACAACAAAATAGCCAAAATATTCCTAATGGGTGCCCATGATCCAAGATTAAAACATGCAGGCTCTCAAAGATGTTTCTAAAGGAGCTTAGCAATAGCAAAAGAATTTGATGGACTTTGACTCCTTCAAACTTGATAACAATATCAAAATAACATTGTAACTTTAATAAATGTTCAACTAATTTTTTCATTAATAATTATATTACAATATCTTCATGGTCAAAGCTTTGCAAATGGATTCTATACTACCTATAAATAGTAAAATTCATTCTTGAAAAATCTATAAAATTCAGCATAAAGTAAAAAAAGAAATGTAAAGTATTCCTAAGTTCTTCTATATACAAAAAAAACAAAATCCTGTCATAGTTATAGAGCCTTTGTTTTAAAAATATAGATTTTTTCTATTGAATAAAATGCAAAATAGTTAATCCTTAATAAAAACAAATCTATTCAAGAGTAATACTGAAAATGTGCAAGAACAGTAAATACTACGAATTCTATATAATTTGTACAGTATTTTTCCTAGCTATATAAACTCAAGTCCTTTATATGGGGCTAATTCTGGTTTTGTTTTCTACAGCCAGAAAATCAAAAAGAAATTAGTAGATTACGTCATGTTGTGTTGTTCGGCAACTGCTGTGCATGATGGGCTCCGCTTGTAACAAGCGCTTACTCACACCACTCTTCTGGTCAAAGACTTGACGGGTGGCAGAGGCGGGACCTTTGGTAAATGACTCGGGTTTGTCTTCCTTAGGTGGGAGGAAGTCTCCATGAAGTAGGGAGGTCTACCCTTCTCTCTCAAGATACAATCACTATAGTAACAGCAAGAGATCAAAGTGAATTATTTGTGAACAGTGAAGCCAGCTCGTTCGAGGCAAGGCTTTCTGTTCCATTCTAGAGAACTCTGCCAGGGTGAAGTGATAAGAACATCAAGTGGCTTGTAATATTAATATACCATTCAATATATCATCAAACAAACAAAAACGAAAACTTGCATTGGGGAGATTTTTAAGTCAGGGCTACAAGTCCGATCATAAACACCCTTGTAATGCAGAGAATAACTGATGTCTGGAATAGGTGCGGTTACTTGTCCCCTGAGAGCTTAGGTTAGACTATTTGTTGTGCAGCAACAATAGGTCCTATGGAAAACGTGTCTCAGGACCTGTGAGTAACGTGGTTCATCTCTTCTAGACTCCTGATTTTAATACTTGCGCTACAGAGACGTTTTTGCAGAACGCTAAGGCTACGGCAAGCCCACATATATCATGTGCTCATGGAGAACCCCTGAGGATTTATAGGATCTCATGATAAGTTTCTCTCAACCATAAAGAATTGGTGTTTCTGAAAAACTTTTTTTTTGGAGCAGCCAGAACTCACAAACAGATTGGAGATTTTAGTCCTAAGATACTGCGTCCTCTTTAGATATTTACGTTCAGCTCTTATAGAACATGGTAACATGTCATCCAGGTCATCAGTTGCCTCTTTGAAAGACAAGATCACTATCGAGATCATTATCAACCAGATTTTGGGTTTTAGCCACAAATTCAGGAACAAAAGGCAAAGATAGTCCTATCCAGCCTCTGGAATGAGACGTAAGATGAGACATACCATGCAGTTCACTCACTCTCATGGCTGAAGCTAAGGCAAGGAGGAAGACTGTCTTTTCTTTTAGGTAAGGTCTCTGTCTAAGGCTTTATGCATAGATTCACACAGGGCTATTTTCAAGGCCCATAGGACCTTAGCCACATAAGTCCTTGAGGAGGGCAAGACTGCTCAAAACTTCTAATCAAGGCTGAGAGTCCCCAAGAGTTTGAAAGATTCAGTCCTCTCAGTTTGAATACTTGGCTCAATGCCGCTGAGCGGTAGCCTTTTACCCGAGTGACTGAAAGGGCCTTCTTGTTTCTTAGGCACACTAAAAAGTCTACAATCAGGGCTCTGAGTGGGGCAATATTCCCCTAACGACACCAATCACAGAAGATTTTCCACTTTTCCTGGTAAACTGCTCCATAAGACTTTCGTTGGTACTGTATCCGGAGAGCTGCTTCTCAGTTGGTTTTGAAAAACCTTTCTTTCAAAGGAAACGCTGGATAGTCCGCAGTCATGAAGGGATAGACAATGTATTGTATTGTGGAATTTTCTGATGTGAAGTTGGCATAACAGGTTTGGCCATTCTAGAAGTTCTCTTGGTATTTCCATGAGAAGTTCCAGTAGGTCTGAATACCATTCCACTGCTGGCCACCTTGGGGCCACTAGCGTTACTCTGACTCCCTTGGATGTTCTGATTAAGTTCTGTGTCTGACAAATCAGACAGAACGGTGGGAAGGCGCAGAAGTCCAAACTGTCCCAAAGGTGTTGAAATGCGCCTTCCATCGGCCTGGTCTGGGACTGGAGAGCAATACACCTGGAGTCTGTGATTCAGGTGGGTGGTGAACATGTCTAGAGACAGGGAAGCCAACAAAGTCACAAGTCTCTTTTCCACTAGAGGGATCAAAGACCATTCTGAACCAATTGTCTGTCGTCCCCTGATAGCTCAGATGGTCTGTAACGACGTTTCTCTTCCCAGGGATAAACTTGGCCAAGAGAGAGATCGCCTGGGACTGTGTCCACTTAAGAATCTCATAATGCACTTTATTAACACTTGGTGATGAAGGTTATGAAATTACAGCTGTCGTCCTTCGAGACAGAAACCTCAAGAGGTCTCCTGACACAAAGAACTAAGTGGGGAGATAACGTCCGTCGCCTAACCTACCTTACGCTTCTTCTCACTGCTCACAGAAGGCGAAAGAGGAGAACGCTCTCTCTTGGCTTGCTTCTTACATCGAGAACAACATCTATCCCAGAGGGAGGATGACTACTTGCTACAATACTCATAAGGGAATTCCACCAAACATCTTTTCCCTCTGCACGACGGACATACCGGGTGAGGATTCACTTCCACCTGGCTCACGAAGGTACCACCGAGACGGCCATTACGGCCCGGGCAGGAACACATCGAATTTGACATGGTTAAAAGGCACATACTCTTAACTCATAAATAATGACTAAAGCAAGTGACAAGGATTGTCAAAGACACAAGCACAAGCACAATAAGGGTGAGAGTAGGCGATTTGGTTGTCTGATTGTAGAATTGAAAGCAAGCACGTCCGACTACCTTCAAAGTCAGTAGTGTTATGAGTAAGCCCTTGAGACAAGCAGGACACGTCGTGTGCAGCAGTTGCCTAGTAATGCAACATGACGTAATCTACTGATTTCTTTTTGATTGTCAGGCCGTAGAAAACGAAATCAGAAGTAACCCCATATAAAAGACTCAGAAGTTTGTACAGTATCTGTGTAGGAATAAAATTATAGCAACATAAAAAAAAGTACCTAACCTTCTAGCAGAATGCAGAAGCACAGTAAACTATGTCAATAAAATTAGAAAGAAATCAAAGAAATATTTGATGAGTTGGAATTACGAGACAAATGCAATTGCAGATGAAATAAGGACGGTAAGCGTCATAAACCTTTGACAGTTAATTACAACTCACGTCTATCACTCGCTCAGTTACAACTCACCAACCCAGAGGTTTCGATACTTAGGAAGTTAGAATCTCAACAAGAACTATCAAACAACACTAAATATTAACTGGCTTCAAGAAATTGTAAATATATAATATTATCATTAAGATTATGTTACAATAATCAATTTTGGTATTCAAAATTATTTGTGATTTACACTGGTCTTTAAGCGATTCTATCTCCCTGACTGTCACAGTAATAAAAGGAATTATAATTAATGTAATTTCTTTGACCATAAAAATCTTTTTGGAAATCGTAAACTGTAACTGGGAACACCTGCATGTTTTAATTCTTTCATGGGTAACCACAACAGCAGCATTTCTTTATGTCTAGGGTCTGGGCAACACCTTTACCTACACGGAAACTGATACAGTTTAAAGTATGATAAAGTCTTAAACAATTTCCTTTGCCATGAAAATGATGAAAGGCAGTATTGTCTTCTACCTGTTCTCTACTTAAACCAAACAAGAAAACACAGCCTGACATAACCTAACAAATGCTTTGACCCAACTTATATTGAATATTCAATGGCAAAAGTCACAAGCCACAGTGAATGACCTACTTCGATCTAGTTTGAAATAAAAGTGAAGGACTTGGCACATCACTATTTCCTTGAATTATTTAGGAGAAATAACCTGCCAAATAATATATTGAAAACAGACAGCAATGCTAACATTATAATAATCAAATGCTGTTCAGGAAAAGGATTGACTTTTTCTTAATAACAAACTCTTGATAAAGTGACAATACGAATCTTGCTTTCATGCTTACAAGACTACCTGGAGTATGAAGTCAAGTTATCATTAAACAAACTGAATCAGTATTTAAGAACACAGAAACAGATGGTTGAAACAAACTTCTTGTCCTGAAGACTGAAGAAGAAGAAAAAGAACCTAGACACTCATTCATATATGACTCTCCTGCTTTTCTTTACTTGTAGTTTTGGTTGTCAAATCTGGATCTAAAACATGAAACCTATTCTACTTCTTGTTTTTCATTAAGGAACATTCTATAATGTATATCATTATCCTTTTAACAATATTTAAAAATCTGAATTCTCTAGAAATAATAGTTTTTCAATCACACTCTTTATATCCCACGCAGCTTACGGAAAGGTGAATCTTAAATATTCACTAATAAATATAGGAAAAGGACTACGTTACCTAACACATAATACCAAAAGTCCTTCAATCTTTTACATTCTACTATTCCTAAATCAGTTTAAATGAAGTGAAGATAATACGAAGTTTCTCTCAAAAGTTATAAAAGTTTCTTAACTCAGAATTTAACAGAAAACAAACCACAGTTTTAAACAAGACCTTTTCGACAGAATTGGTTAAAGATTAAACTAATTCAAGCAGGTAGTCATTAACTAATAATTACAAAATAAAACTAATTGATTAATTATGAAAGGAGGCTAATTGCTAAATTCAAGTGGAGGACTTGAATGTATTCAGAGCATGACACAACTTGGTCGCAAGAGATTCCTGTCACTGTATTTTTACGGAAGTTTTTAAAATCATTAAGGGAGACAGACTGAGCAAGTTGGACCCCCAATGGTCTCAAACAGATGGAAGACTAAAAAGCCAGACAACCAAAGGAGGAGGCACACTGTCGTCAGACCTTGGCAGTCTTCCAGAATAGCAATGCGACAGAATGAGAGTCTATAAAACAACAGAGTGAAAGATTTAGAACAATTCTCAATGGTTTCGGTTTGCGCAGTTTTTAACTACGGGAGGCAAACGAGAGCCTCTCTCCTTCATCTTCGACATTTTTATATTATTTCTCGCCCAAAAGGGATTTTCTCTTCAATGAGAGATGAAAAGTGGACTAAAGTCAGACAAGGCAGCGAGAGATCAAAGGGAAAGCAGGAAGAGTCAAAAGCAGAAAGTAAGGAGAACAGAAGAAGACTCTCAGTAATACCTATGATGCAATGCTAAAGGTATACTGTAAGCATCCCTTCTTTGAAGGTGGGAGACAGACAGACAGACACACACACACACACACACACACACACACACACTCTCTCTCTCTCTCTCTCTCTCTTAAAACTGTGGTTTGCTTTTACTGTACATTTAAATACAAAACAAATCCGTTTTATGAGATCAAAGGCTACATCACTAAACAAGACTAACTCTAATATACCACTGATAAAATTATATCCATTTACTCTTGAGGCAATACACTGCAATACTTCCTCTAGGCTCAACAACAACAAATGCAGCCGTTTCTAGTCCAATGCATGACAAAGGCCTCAGATACGTCCTTATTCATATCTGGGGTTTGGCCAGTTTTCATCACCATGCAGGCCAACTGCAGATTGGTGATGGTGGGAGACTTTTGTCTGATTGTTCAAAGAAAACCAACCTAGTATGGGTGGCCCTGAGTAGTACAGCTTTGGCGATCATGGCGATACACAAACCCTTTCACCATGTTAAGGTATCTCCTCTCAAAAAGGATCAGCATTGACTAAATATCCTTCTATTTTATAGACTGAATGACATGATCAATTAAGGGAACACAAACTAAGAGATTTGCGAGAGGAGGAGGTCCCTAACTTGAAGATATTGTCTCAAGAGTAAATGTACAATGATAAAAAACCTCAATGCTTTTACAATTTTGTTTCATGACAACAGACCAGTGTTTTACAAAAGGTCTTAACAGCTGACTTCCAACAGTGACAGACCAGTCAAGAAATAGGGGAGCCAGTCCGGAGAGAACTTAGTAACAATAATAATAATAATAATAATAATAATAATAAAATCGGAGCCCAAATAGGGTAAATTGTTTGACGTTTAAATTACAACAGATCGTAAGTTTCATAAGGTTTCGTCAGGGGATTCTATACCAAAAGGAAATTATAAAATAATTTTAACAATCAAAATTTAAATGCATAAGAATTAACCGTAATAATGATGAATATTCTGGCAAAATTCCTTAAACCGAATCCTTACTAAACACTGATATCAACAGCTGATTGGAATTGGGACATTCACAAGAGTTTAATCTATGCGCTGAGCAGAAGTCTCTGTCTTTACAGGATTGGATCATTTAGTCTATTTAAAAAGTTAATTGGTTTAAGAAACATCGCAAATTCAAAGATGAAGTCAAAATGAAACTTTATGAACTCGATCCCACGTAGGGTTTGTTCTGCTATAACTTCTGATTCACTATTCCTTCAGGTTAGCTTTTTATATAAGACAATGGGTCTTAGTGAAGTCAACCAAATAATTACTGAAACATTTGCTAGATTATAAGCTCTAACGATTTCTCAATTTCAATTCCCTCAATGTTTACAAAAGCTGAGACTCCCTACTTCAACATTAATACTGTTTACATTTAAGTGACTGAACTGATTTAATTGTGAATGAGAGTTTTTAAGACAGAACTTATTAAAGAGACTTCTATGTCACTCTCAGAATTACTTAAAACGTGAAAAGGGAAATCATCTTAACAGATTTAACCTATAAAAGTTCTACTTTGGAAACTGAAGAATTGTTTGCAAAAAGAATAAACTTTTTCATTCAATAGATTCCATTTTGTGCTGCTTAAGAGGTATATTCAATCGGGAGAAATTGACTCGATACATCAATGCCTCAAGTTGTAAGGGTCTTAGCATTTACCAATAGATCTTTTATAAATTCTATAAGAGCTCTCCAAACTTGATCTGGTAACTTCATAATAGGGTTAATGAATATCACATCTTTCATATCATTAACGCAAAACTATAGTTTTTTCTTCATCCGACTTCTCTTCAGAAAATTAAGACTCTTGCTTCACCAGCCGAGAACTGAAGCCTTCCTGGGAGAAGCCAATATGACAGCTTTGGTTAAAGACCCACTGGAATTCAGAAGCTGTGTAACCCATGGAAAAATGATCCTCACAGACTATTATATCCAAAGTCAGTTGTTAAGTAAATGTATTAAAATTTCATTATCTATAAAAATAAGATTTTCCTATATGAAACAACACTTAAAGAAAATCTAAATTTGGAGAATATCAATAATCTTGACTGGTCTGACATTGTTGATGGAAAAAAAGTTAAGACTTTAGTCAAATAGGTTTTCAAATATCCAGATGTACAATGACTTAAAGAAAACTAAGAACTGATTGGATAAGGTGGAGATGGATCGACTAGGATGTCCTGCAATGCAGGTCTGAGAGCCACAGGATGTCACAGCCTTCCCATGCAGCATAGGATAAGGTGGAGATGGATCGACTAGGATGTCCTGCAATCCAGGTCTGAGAGCCACAGGATGTCACAGCCTTCCCATGCAGCATAGGATAAGGTGGAGATGGATCGACTAGGATGTCCTGCAATCCAGGTCTGAGAGCCACAGGATGTCACAGCCTTCCCATGCAGCATCAAGGAAGAAGCCGATGTAATGCTCACGTGACAACAATTAATTCCCTGTAAGGAAAAAAATCATACATAAATACAACTCTCTTTTTATGTTCATTACAATAATTAAAGACTAAAAAAGTAAGTAAAAATGGCTTAAGGATATAAGTATCAACCCACTTTTCAAAAGGTCCACAGCAAAAACTGTAAATTGCTCGGGACGTATCTCTCTGTCCCTCTAGATAAGGAGTTGAGATGTTATAAATTGGAGAACTATTGCTCCAATTCTTTTAATTAATGTTCAGTAGCTTCAATATTTACTATCATTACAGCACTTATATCATTATTATTATCATTACTAGTCAAGCTACAAGCCTATTATAAAAAGCAGATTACTACAAGCCCAAGGGCTCCCAAAGGGAAAGAAGCCCTGTGAGAAAAGGAACCAGAGAAGTATTGAATAAGATATAAGTAAAATGACAAATTCGTAGATAATTTGTATTTTTCCTAACTATACAAACCTTAGCTATTTAATAGGGGTATTACTTTCGGCTTAGTTGAAATGATGAGCCATTAATATTTAACGAGGGTTTACTACCCACACCGCTAGTTAGCGGGGGTAGGGGAGGGTAGCTTGCTACCCCCCACCCTCTCACACACCTGTGCTTGAGCTCAATTTGCTTGGAGGTAGGACTTCAAGGGGGATAGGGCTGGCGGGCAAGTTTGGTTAAATAGCTAAGGTTTATATAGTTAGGAAAAATACAAATTATCTACGAATTCGTCATTTGTTCCGTAACTGGAATACAAACCACGCTATTTAATAGGGGTGACTCACCCATTAGGAAGGGTGGACGTCCCAGCCAGTCTGGCTTTTTGGCTTTGCCCGGGGGCTCCTTATCTGAGTGTGTTAGCACTCAAGAAATAAGGAGCCCCTACACCTCGCTAAAACCTTACTACACAAGGTCTGCGGCCTACGCAAGCTGTGTGTGAAGGTATGAAGTGTGACTTGTCCTAGAAAGTTATTCTGAAGTTCTTTAGATGGAAACTTGTACACTAAGAATTTCCCAATACCACCTCGTCAGGGTATGGAGACGTAAGAGTATTATTATTAATACTAGGAACACAAGGGAGTATGGTTTACCTGCAGTGGTTTGAGGTCAGCTATGCAGAGAACCCAGGATGCTGCTTTCCCCAAGGGAGGGGATGATTAAGAAAAGAATAACGGCCAGTCATACCTTTTCATTCATGCAGACTAAAACCGGGTAACAATGCCCTCAACCTTCTGCTACTTGTCCAATAAGGAGTTTGAGGTTTTAAACCAGCGGTTGTGCAGCCACTACAGGACCGAGAGAGAAAGTATCGAGTCTCCTGTGGGTCACGTCTTGCAGATAGTGGGATGTGAACGTGGTCTGCCATTTCCACACCCCAGCTTGAAGAACCTGCGTCACTGAAAAATTTCTATTAAAGGCCAGGGATGTAGCTATGCCCCTGACATCATGTGCTCTGGGGCAACGTGACGGAGGAGGGTCTGGATTCTGTGCCAGGTCAATGACCCTGCGAATCCATGCAGAGATAATGTTCTTGGTGACCCTCCTCTTACTCCTTCCTGTGCTGACGCATAGTGCTGGCACACGAGGACGGACTGCGGCTGTTCTCTTGAGGTCCAGCCTCAAGCTCCTTACTGGGCATAGTAAGAGATGGTCTGGGTCATCTGTTACAGTACAAAGACTAGAAATCCGGAAGGAGTCGAATCAAGGATCCGCTACTCCCACGTTCTGAGTCTTCGCAATAAACTCAGGGACAAAGCTGAACGTTACCTCCCCCCATCCCCTTGAATGGGCGATGTCATACGATAGACCATGAAGTTTGCTGACTCGCTTGGCCGAGGCCAAAGCTACCAGGAACACAGTCTTCCAAATAAGGTGGCAATCTGATGCCTGGCATAATGGTTCATAGGGAGGTCTCTTAAGAGACCTGAGAACTCGAACCACGTTTCATGGGGAGGTCTCACTTATGACTGAGGTCAGTAAGTTCATAACTCCGTATGAGTAGAGAAAGTTCTAGCGATGAAGAAATGTCCATTCCTTTCAGCCTGAAGGCAAGGCTTAAGGCTGAGCGATAGCCTTTCACTGCCGAGACTGAGAGGCGCATTTCTTCACGCAAATACACGAGGAACTCCGCTATTGCTGGAATAGTGGCATCGAGTGGAGAGATATCCCTTCCACGACACCAACCACAGAAGACTTTCCACTTTGCATGGTAGACTGCTGCTGATGACTTCCGCAGGTGTCCAACCATCCTGATCACAACTTGTTGCGAAAATCATCTCTCATAGAGGAGATGCTGGATAGTCTCCAGGCATGAAGTCGTAGTGAAGCTATGGCTTTGTGGAAGATATTGGCGTGTGGTTGTTTGAGTAGATTGTGTCGTGGAGGGAGTTCTCTTGGCGGCTCCATTAGGAGTTGAAGAAGGTACGGGAACCATTCTGCGTGATGCCATAGTGAAGCTATGAGGGTCATTGAAAGATTGACCAATGTTCTGGTCTTGTTGAGTACCCTCCTCATCAGACAGAACAGGGGAAAGGCGTAAAAGTCGATGTTGTCCCACCGTTGTTGGAAAGCATCTTGCCAGAGAGCCTTGGGGTCTAGAACTGGGGAACAGTACAGTGGGAGCCTGAAGTTCAGGGCCATTGTGAAGAGGTCCACAGTTGGAGAACCCCACAGTCTGGACTTTGTTGGCTACTAGATGATCCAAAGAAAACTCGGTACTCACTATCTGAGATGCTCTGCTCAGGTTGTCGGCGAGCACATTCCTTTTGCCCGGAATGAATCATGCCGATAGAGGTATCAAGTGGATTTCAGCCCATCTCAGTATCTCTACTGCTAGATGGGATAGTTGCTGCGAAAAAGTACCTCCTTGTTTGTTGATGTAGGCCACTACTGTGGTGTTGTCGCTCATCACCACCACAGAATGACTTGCCAGGTACTGTTGGATCTGTCGAGGGCTAGAAAGACGGCCTTCATCTCGAGGAGATTTATGTGGAGGTACTTTTCTGACTGACCAGAGGCCTGAGGTCGTGTGGTGCAGTACGTGCACCCCCCCCCCCCCCTTTTTTTTTAAGCGTCTGAAAACAGCATCAAATCCGGGGGAGGACGAGAAGATCCACTCCACTTCATAGGTTCTCGTCTGCCACCCACCACCGGAGGTCCGTCAGTTCCGCAGGTCCCATGGGGATCTGGATGTCCGGGGAGTCGTAAGCTTGATTCCACCGACACTTGAGTCGCCACTGAAGGGATCTCATCCTGAGGCCACCATTAGGAACTAGACGGGCCAGCGATGAAAGGTGACCGAGGAGACGTAACCACGGTTGGGCTGGAAGTTCTTCTCGTCTGAAAAAAGGTCTTGCGACCTTCCTCAGCCTTGCCATCCTGTCGTCTGATGGGAAGGCTTTGTGGAGAAAGGTGTCTATAATCATGCCTAAGTATATCAGTCTTTGAGTGGGAAGCAGAGAAGACTTCTCGTGATTTACCATGATCCCCAGATCTTGGCAAAGTCTCAGAAGTTTGTCTCGGTGTTGAAGAAGGGTTGACACCGAGTCTGCTAGGATTAACCAGTCGTCCAGATAATGGAGGAAACGGATGCCAATCCTGTGTGCCCAAGATGATACTAGGGTGAACACTCTGGTTAAGACTTGTGGTGCCGTGGAAGACTGAAGCACAGCACCTTGAACTGGTATTTTCTGTGGTCCAGGCTGAATCTTACGTACTTCCTTGAAGATGGATGGACTGGGATCTGGAAGCACGCGTCCTTTAGGTCCAGTGTGCACATAAAGTCTTGCGGTCTTACTGCTAGTCTGACCGTGTCTGCCGTCTCCATGCTGAACGGAGTTTGCTTGACAAACTTGTTCAGAGCTGAGAGGTTGAAGACTGGTCTCCAGCCTCAAGACGCCTTCTATACAAGAAAGAGTCGACGGAAGAAGCCTGGGTATCCGTCGAGGACCTCTTGGAGAGCGCCCTTCTTCAACAGGGTCTGGACTTCTGCCCGAAGGGCTTGCCCCCTTGCCGATCCCATGGCAAGGGAGTTCAATGACACGGGATTCGTCGTCAGGGGAGGTAGAGATGTTATGAACGGGACGCGATATCCTAGACTGATCACGGAGATTGTCCAGGAATCGGCCCAGAGTTGTTTCCACCTGTTTGATCAACTTTGTAGGGATCCCCCCACTGGTGGAAATGCAGGGGGACTGCCTATCCTGGCGTTTGTGGCCTCGGCTGCTCCCTCTAGGATTTTTGCCTCCCCTGGAGGACTTAAACACCATTGTCTTCGCTGCTGTTGTCATCATAGTGGTCTTGGCTGGACGGGACTGCTGTGGTGCTGGAGGCTTATAGGGCTTGGATGTTAAACCCCTAAGAAGGAGGGAGTCTTGATGAGACTTCCTCCACCTCTCAGCAGCATGTTACACATCCTTAGGCTCGAAAAGAACAGACCCATCCATGGAGGAATATCTGAGCCAATTGATCTCGGCGCTAGGGACCTTCTGATGGAAGCTCTCAGCTACTGCATCCCGATGTTTCAGGATGGTGTTTGCCCACAAGTTTGAGACTAGGTGGGCCAGAAACTCGATCGTGCGAGTACCTGAGAGAAGGAAGGTTTCCATATCTTTCCTGGTACGTTCCTTGGAGAAATCCTCAGAACGTATCAGGATACCTAAGGTCCCCAACCAGATATCGAGCCACGAAGTAGCTTGCATAGCACACTTCGCGACCTTTCCCCGATTGAGAATCTCGGCTGCTGAGAACGAGACCTGGCGGTTGGAGAGTCTCTCAAGAGGGACTTCCCTGGTTAGCTCTTCCAGCGAGTGGTGAAGTGGAAGAGCTAGACAAGGCTCCTCTAGGATCTCGAATTACCTCCTCTGCTGTACGCGAGGAGGTGGGAGGAGCTTGTTGGTGATACCGGAACGATTGGAGGAGGACATCTTGGAGAGCTGCTGGGAGATCTTGTCCCTGGTACTCTTTACCCCTTGAGACCAGGGCAGGGCTGCACTGGTCTTAGAGGGCTTTTGAGTACCAAAGACGCGGTCTAAGACCATGTCTTTGCCCTCTCGAGGAGGGATCTCTGGGTCGGAAAACCCGTTGAGAGCCCTCATTAGAGTCAGAACTTGCCAAAATGCATGTTCTGACTCTTGCTGGTCTCCTCCTGTTGTAGGACTTGCAGCGAAGTCTCCTTCTGTCCCCGAAGGCTCTTCTTGGGGAGAATCGCGGACATTCCCTGAGTGGCTAGCTGGCTCCATCCTAGCCCTAGTGGAGGACTTAGGCAATGTTTTGGAGTCTTTGGATTCCTTCCTGGGAAGGATGTAAGACTCCAACATTGAAGAGGGTGGCATGTTCCTTCCAATCCCTGACTGTGTGGAACTCTCAGCGCGATGAGAGGTTTCCTCCATTGGTGCGATGGGCGAAGTCTCTCTTCGCGTGATTCCTTTGGAGACAGGAAATCTTTGTCTGAAAGGGATGGAGAGGCAGTCCGAGGAATAGGAGGAATTTGCCTTGAAGGTCTGCGTGGAGTCAGCTTCGTCCTTTTCCTCTTCAGTGGGGTAGAGGCAGCCATGGTTCCGTGTCCCAATTCAGAGAGGACAGGTTTGAAAGCCTGAGTTACGGCTCTGATGAGGGCACCGAACCAGGGCTGTTGGCTGACAAGACGCACTGTAAGACATACCCCTTGAAGGGAAAGGGACTGAAGGATCCCTGGGAGGAGTCACTGGAATAGGTGGGTTTGCATGTGGTTGCTTTGAGATCCTGAACCCCTCTGGAAGTTTCCCTTCTCCCACAATGCACAGTGGTATGCGCTTGCGGGGAGGGGAATGAGGCAATGGCGGCCTTTGCCGGATGTCGTTCCATGTGATGCGTAGGCTCGCACGCGGGAGAATATTGACGCTCGTGCGAGGGAAAATAATGGCGCTCGCGCGAGGGAGAATACTGAGGCTCGCGCGAGGGAGAATATTGAGGCTCGCGCGAGGGAGAATATTGAGCCTCACACGCGGGAGACTGATGGCGCGCTCGCGGGAGAGTATTCACGCGCGCGCGGGCGCGCAGGAGAATCACGATGTGCGCACGGGCGCGCGGAAGAGTGTTCGTGTGTATCTGCTAAAGGGTTGGGGCGCGCGCACGCAGGAGAATGTCCCCTAGGACACGGGCGCGCAGTAGATTCATGCTGGGTGCGTGGGAGAACGTTAGCACGCATCCCTAGGTCAGGTTTGGTGAGCGTGCGCATGGTGCGCACATATATCCTTGTGGATGCACACAGGAGAATGCTGGCGCGTTGGTAAGGGATGGCGCACGTGTGAAGGCAGCATGGCTGACTCGTCTGTAGGCCTGCTATCAGGAGAAAGTTGGCGCGCAGGTTTTACCTGGCGCGTAGGAGAGTATGATATAGGGCCCGTATGTGCACATGCAGGAGAATATTGGCACGCGAGAGAGCGCTGACACGCAGGAGAACAGTGGCGCGCAGGAGAACATTGGCGCGCACGTGAGTGTTGGCGCGTAGGAGATCGTTAGGGCGTAAGCGCAGGGCGCGCAGGAGATCGTTGGCGCATGGCGTGTGGTGGAGCTGTGTTCTTGTTGGCCCGTATGCACATGTTGGCGCGTACGCACCTCATGATGCCATGTGTTAGGGTGAGAAGGATGATCAGCGCGCATTAGTGATGGGGCCTAACAAGCAACTGATGAGCGCTTGTCAGGTTTCGTGGCGCGTAGACTGTTGCCGCGCAATGGCACGCTCAAGTGGAGCCTTGTTAGGTCCATGCAGGAACGGCGACGGTAGGTGGGCAGGTCTGTCGGGTGGAAGGTTGACGTTTCCTCTAAAAGGACGACCTTCACCGAAGGAGTTCGCGAACGATCTGCAGAAAGGTCCAGGACCAATGCAGGTGCAGTGATGGATGATCGGTCTAGAGGATCCTCTGTGGGGACTGCATAGAAGACGTTGAACCAAAGAGGCGCCTCTTCACCGCAGGTGAAGGAAGGCCTCTATGGCGAAGATGAAGGCGAGCCTTCCGACAGATGTGCCCTCTGGGGGCCGTTGGATCAGCAAGCTGACCTTCAGCAGTCCTCGAAAGAGGAATCTCTGTAAGTGAACTCCCCCGAGGGAGAGAAACACTAGCAGGAGAGACTGACGATGGACTTAGTTTCCCCATTGTAGGTTGATCAGGAACGGTGGAAACTAAGCTGTCAGCTACCGTAGAGTTTGGAGTGGAAGAGCAGATGGGTGAAACCGCATTGGATACCTCTGACACCACAACGTCGACAAGAGACAGAGGATCAACCTCTGACAGTGACGACGATTGCTTGACAGCAGCACCCAATCGGATGTTAAGCAAAACCTCCTTGGAGGGCGAACCCGTAAGCCCCAAGGAGGACCAAAGCTTAAAAAGGGAGGTTAGTGACATGTCCTCCCCCGGGGGGAGAGGTGGAGCTGCTTCGCTTGGGGAAGCAACGTCATCTCTCAAGATCCAAGGTTGGTTAGCAATGAATTGGTCTACGCTACCACTCGACGGTCTCTCGAAAGAGACTGACCGAGTGGGAGCTTCGGAGGAGGTATGGGCAACGGAAGAAGAGGCCTTGGGTTTTTCTCCCTTCAAAGCAACCTTTGAAGGAGAAAAATCCCGTTTGGACTTCTTCTTCCATCGTCGTGAAAACCTATCCTACTGGAAGGCAGACTCACTACACTTGTTGACACTATCACACCGTTGGCCCCTTCAAGAAGGACAAAGGGCGTGAGGATCAGTCTCAACCGCCGACATGAACGTTCCACAGGGGCGGTGGGGAAAACCAGGGCAGGTGCGCATGATCGCAGAGGCCAACTTCACATACACAGAAACTAGAAAAAGAAAGAACAAAAAGCAATTAAATGGCTGCCAATATGACCGCGAGGATGAGAGCAGACACGTCCGACCACCATCCGAGCCGAGAGCAAAGTGAGCTCAACCACAGGTGTGTGGAAGGGGGGGGGGTTAGCAAGCTACCCTCCCCTACCCCCGCTAACTAGCGGTGTGGGTAGTAAACCCTCGTTAAAAATTAATGGCTCGTCATTTCAGCTACGCCATAAGTAATACCCCTATTAAATAGCGTGGTTTGTATTCAAGTTACGGAACAAATATACTGAGAATATTAAAAACATTAAAATACATCAGTCATTTATGAACTATGAAAAGACTTATGTCAATCTGTTCCACAGAAAACCAAAAACCAAATGTAATAAGTTTGAACTTCATTATAGTTCTATTTCTTATACCATCAAATATCTTGATTTAAATATTTTTCTTATAGATTATCAGCGTGGCTTAGAATGAATAAACTCACCTGACCCGAGGAGAGATTCTCTCGTCCTGAAAAATTCCTCCATCAAGTCTCCGACTTTGTTTCCGCTGGAGGAAGTAGAGACAGTGACGGAGAAGTGGAGGAATGTGACCCAGAACTCCCCTCTTTATCGGGCTATCACGGCTCGGGCAACCTCTTCGGAATCCTCTTCTGTGGGAAGAGAGGTCCGCTAAACATCTCCTCAACTATTCATCTATTCCCTTTGTGACTTCTCCATCCAATCGTTCAATTTATCAACTTCCTTCTGCATTAGTTTTCAATCTGGAATAAGTACATTGTATGAGAAATGAAAACCCAATGAGGTGCTACATGCAAAGTACTGTAGAGTAGAGTACACTGATTATTTCCCTAAATATGTTATTTTCATTAGTAAAATAAATTTTTGAATATACTTACCCGATAATCATGTAGCTGTCAACTCCGTTGCCCGACAGAATTCTACGGACGGGATACGCCAGCGATCGCTATACAAGAGGGGGGTGTACTCACCAGCGCCACCTGTGGCCAGGTACTGCAGTACTTCTTGTTGACACCACCTCAATTTTTCCTCGGTCCACTGGTTCTCTATGGGGAGGAAGGGTGGGTCAATTAAATCATGATTATCGGGTAAGTATATTCAAAAATTTATTTTACTAATGAAAATAACATTTTTCAATATTAATCTTACCCGATAATCATGTAGCTGATTCACACCCAGGGAGGTGGGTGAAAACCAGTGTACATGTATATCAAGAAGCAAAGTATCCCGTATTTCATATTATCAGTTATTCAAAATAACAATGAAATTATAAGTACCTGGTAAGGAAGTCGACTTGAACCATTACTCTGCCTTTAATAAGTTCGTCTTCCTTACTGAGCGCAGCGTTCCTCTTAGGAGGCTGAACAACTCCAAGGTGCTGAAGTATAAAGGGCTGCAACCCATACTAAAGGACCTCTACACAACCTCTAACCTAGGCGCTTCTCAAGAACGAATTGACCACCCGCCAAATCAACTAGGATGCGGAAGGCTTCTTAGCCTACCGTAACAACCCAAAAACAACAATAAAAGCATTCAAGAGAAAGGTTAAAAAAGGTTATGGGATTAGGGGAATGTAGTGGCTGAGCCCTCACCTACTACTGCACTCGCTGCTACGAATGGTCCCAGGGTGTAGCAGTTCTCGTAAAGAGACTGGACATCTTTGAGATAAAAAGATGCAAACACTGACTTGCTCCTCCAATAGGTTGCATCCATAATACTCTGCAGAGACCGGTTCTGTTTGAAGGCCATCGAAGTAGCTACAGCTCTCACTTCGTGGGTCCTTACCTTCAGCAAAGCAAGGTCTTCATCCTTCATGTGAGAATGAGCTTCTCTAATCAGAAGCCTTATGTAATACGAAACTGCGTTTTTGGACATAGGCATCGAAGGTTTCTTGATGGCACACCATAAGGCCTCTGATTGTCCTCGTATAGGTTTTGACCTTTTAAGATAGTACTTTAGAGCTCTGACAGGGCAAAGAACTCTCTCTAGCTCGTTACCCACCATGTTGGAAAGGCTAGGAATTTCGAACGATCTAGGCCAAGGACGTGAAGGAAGTTCATTTTTTGCCAAAAACCCGAGCTGTAAGGAACATGTTGCTGTTTCGGATGTGAATCCTATGTTCCTGCTGAAGGCGTGAACCTCACTAACTCTTTTGGCTGTTGCAAGGCAGACGAGGAAAAGAGTTTTGAGAGTAAGGTCTTTGAAAGAGGCTGACTGGAGAGGTTCAAATCTAGGAGACATAAGGAACCTTAAGACTACATCTAGATTCCAGCCTGGAGTGGACAAGCGAAGTTCTTTAGAGGTCTCGAAAGACTTAAGGATGTCCTGTAGATCCTTGTTGGAGGAAAGATCCAAGCCTCTGTGGCGGAAAACTGATGCCAACATACTTCTGTACCCTTTGATCGTAGGAGCCGAAAGAGATCTAACATTCCTAAGATGTAACAGGAAGTCAGCAACTTGGGTTACAGAGGTATTGGTAGAGGAAACTGCATCGGCTCTGCACCAGCTTCGGAAGACTTCCCACTTGGATTGATAGACTCTACGAGTGGATATCCTCCTTGCTCTGGCAATCGCTCTGGCTGCCTCCTTCGAAAAGCCTCTAGCTCTAGAGAGTCTTTCGATAGTCTGAAGGCAGTCAGACGAAGAGCGTGGAGGCTTGGGTGTACCTTCTTTACGTGAGGTTGACGTAGAAGGTCCACTCTTAGAGGGAGAGTCCTGGGAACGTCGACCAGCCATTGCAGTACCTCTGTGAACCATTCTCTTGCAGGCCAAAGGGGAGCAACCAACGTCAGCCGTGTCCCTTCGTGAGAGACGAACTTCTGAATAACTCTGTTGATGATCTTGAACGGCGGGAATGCATAAAGATCGAGATGGGACCAATCCAGCAGAAAAGCATCCACGTGAACTGCTGCCGGGTCTGGAATTGGGGAACAGTACAATGGGAGCCTCTTGGTCATGGAGGTGGCGAACAGATCTATCGTTGGCTGACCCCACAAGGTCCAAAGTCTGTAGCACACGTTCTTGTGAAGGGTCCATTCTGTGGGGATGACTTGACCCTTCCTGCTGAGGCGATCTGCCGAGACATTCATATTGCCCTGAATGAATCTCGTTACCAGCGTGAGGTTTAGACTTCTTGACCAAATGAGGAGGTCCCTTGCTATCTCGTACAGCTTCCTCGAATGAGTCCCTCCCTGCTTGGAGATGTATGCCAAGGCTGTGGTGTTGTCGGAGTTCACCTCCACCACCTTGTTTAGCAAGAGGGACTTGAAGTTCATTAAGGCCAGATGTACTGCCAACAACTCCTTGCAATTGATGTGAAGCGTTTCCTGTTCCTTGTTCCATGTTCCCGAGCATTCCTGTCCGTCCAAGGTCGCGCCCCAGCCAGAGTCTGATGCGTCCGAATAGAGATGAAGATTGGGGGTCTGAACAGCTAACGAGAGACCCTCCTTGAGAAGGATGTTGCTCTTCCACCACAGGAGAGTAGTCTTCATCTCTTTGGTAACAGGAATAGAGACCGCTTCGAGCGTCATATTCTTGTCCCAGTGAGCTGCTAGATGGAATTGAAGGGGGCGGAGGTGGAGTCTCCCTAACTCGGTGAACAGGGCTAACGATGATAGGGTCCCTGTTAGACTCATCCACTGTCTCACCGAGCATCTGTTCCTCTTCAGCATGCTCAGTATGCACTCTAGGGCTTGGTTGATTCTTGGGGCCGACGGAAAAGCCCGAAAAGCTTGACTCCGAATCTCCATTCCCAGGTAAACGATGGTTTGGGAAGGAATAAGCTGGGACTTCTCTAAGTTGACCAAAAGACCCAGTTCCTTGGTCAAGTCCAAAGTCCAACTGAGACTCTCCAGACAGCGACGACTTGTGGGGGCTCTTAACAGCCAGTCGTCTAAATACAGGGAGGCTCTGATGTCCGCCAAGTGGAGGAATTTCGCAATATTCCTCATCAGTCGCGTAAACACCATAGGAGCCGTGCTTAGGCCAAAACACAGGGCTTGGAATTGGTACACAACCTTTCCAAAAACGAATCTCAGAAAAGGTTGGGAGTCTGGATGAATGGGGACGTGAAAGTAGGCGTCTTTCAGATCCAACGAGACCATCCAGTCCTCCTGCCTGACCGCTGCTAGGACCGACTTCGTCGTCTCCATAGTGAACGTCTGCTTGGTGACATAAGCATTGAGCGCACTGACGTCCAGCACCGGTCTCCAACCTCCTGTCTTCTTGGCCACCAGAAAGAGACGGTTGTAGAAGCCCGGGGATTGATGATCCCGGACTATCACCACTGCCTCCTTCTGTAACAGGAGCGACACCTCTTGATGTAACGCTAGCCTCTTGTCCTTTTCCTTGTAGTTGGGAGAGAGGTTGATGGGAGAAGTGGTCAGAGGGGGATTGCAGCAGAATGGTATCCTGTAACCCTCCCTTAGCCACTTGACAGACTGGGCGTCTGCACCTCTTCTTTCCCAAGCTTGCCAGAAGATCTTGAGTCTGGCTCCTACAGCTGTCTGGAGAGGAGGAGAGTCAATGTTTGCTTTTCGAAGACTTGGTACCTTTCTTGGACTTGCCCCTGTGACCGTCTGGGCGGGTACTTCCTCGGCTGGGGGCTCTGCCACGAAAGGGCGGAATAAATCTGGTAGCAGGAGTATCAGCCACCGGGGTGCGGTAAGTTCTAGGAACTGAAGGAGCAACCTTAGCCTTCCGTGCTGAAGAGGCCACAAGGTCATGCGTGTCCTTCTGAATAAGAGCCGCAGACAATTCCTTGATAAGATTCTCAGGAAACAGGAACTTAGAAAGAGGAGCAAAAAGTAACTGTGACCTTTGGCAAGAGGTGATACCAGTGGAAAGGAAGGAGCAAAGTTGTTCCCTTTTCTTGAGGACTCCCGATACAAACATAGAGGCAAGTTCGCCGGAACCATCGCGAATTGCTTTGTCCATACAGGACATGATCAGCATGGCCGAGTCTTTGTCAGATGGGGCAGTCTTCTTGCTCAAGGCCCCCAGGCACCAGTCGAGAAAATTAAAAATTTCAAAGGCGCGAAAGACTCCCTTTAAGAAGTGGTCTAGGTCAGAAAAGGTCCAGCAGACCTTAGAGCGTCTCATAGCCGACCTTCGTGGAGAGTCAACCAAACTTGAGAAGTCAGCCTGGGCAGAGGCAGGGACCCCCAAACCTGGTTCCTCTCCTGTGGCATACCAGACGCCCGCCTTAGACGTCAGCTTAGGAGGTGGAAACATAAAAGACGTCTTTCCCAGTTGCTGCTTGGACTGCAACCAATCCCCTAACATTCTCAAAGCTCTCTTTGAAGATCTAGCGAAGACGAGCTTAGTGTAGGCAGACTTAACAGGTTGCATGCCTAGAGAGAACTCGGAAGGAGGAGAGCGAGGGGTAGCAGAAACAAAGTGATCCGGGTATAGCTCTCTGAACAGAGCCAGGACCTTGCGAAAGTCAATGGAGGGTGGCAATGACTTGGGTTCCTCCACGTCAGAAGAAGGATCATCTAGGTGAGCAGCTTCATCCTCAGAAACCTCATCACCTGAGGGTTGAGAAGCGAGAGGTAAAGCGGTATGCTGAATGGCTGAATCCTGAAGAGCGGGTGCATGCGCACTTGCGGATTCATCCTCAAGTCTCTGTTGAAGAGGATGAGGGCTGGTAATGACAAAGTCATGAGGCTGGGATAAAGGAGGTTCTGCGGAGGTCTGAGGAGCAAGCGTGGTGAGAGGCGACTGTTGTAAAACATGAGGCTCATGCTGCATAGACTGCGGTTCAAGTTGAATGGGAAGAGGCTCAAGCTGAGGAGAAAGTGGTAGATGCATGCGTTGAGGTGGCTGACTCATAGCATGAGGTTCCTGCCTCAAGAGTTGCACTTGCTTCAAGGGTTGAGGTGGCTGCGCAGAGAGAGGCTCTTGTCTCACGAGTTGAGGTTCTTGAGGTGCTTGCCTCGAGAGTTGAGGTTCTCGCCTCGAGGAAAGTGGAGGTGGCTGCTGCGAGAGTTGAGGAGGCTGCCTCAAGGATGGTAGAGGTTGTCGTACCTCAAGAGGTTGCTGCCTCGAGGATGGTTGTAAAGCAAGATACTCCTGCCTCAAGGGTAGAGGAGGTTGTTGTAAAGCATAAGGCTCCTGCCCCCATTGTTGAGGAGGTTGCCGCGTGGTAAGAGGCTCCTGCCTCAAGGAAAGTGGAGGTTGCTGCACAGCGCTGGTATCTGGCAACTCCCAACGCGGCAGCTCACGCATGGAGGTAGCTTGAGGAACCTCAACCTCATACGTCTGGCAGATTGGACTGCGCAGAGGAGGAGGAGCGCTCGCAGGAGGAGGTGTATTAACCTTCTCTGCCTGAAACTCCCGCATCAACACTGCAAGCTGCGACTGCATAGTCTGCAGCATAGCCATCTTAGGATCAACAGAAGTTGAGGTCTGTTGAGGCATAGCTTTAACAGAAGTTGAGGTCTGTTGAGGCATCGCCTTACCTCTCTTAGGAGGCGTGCAGTCACCTGATGACTGCGGCGAGTCCGAGCTAGCCCAATGGCTACACCCGGGCTGTTGAACTCGCGCGGTCTGGACTTTACGCTTAAGAGGTCTTGAGACCTGAGTCCAGCGTTTTCTCTTTTCTGCAGACGAGGAAATTAAGGGCTCAATCGTCTGAGAGTGGAAGTGACGATCTCTATAAGATACGCCCGCAACCACTGAGGATACTACTGTGCGCCGATCAAGGCCTGCCGAACCCTTTTGCCCTTCGACATTGCTTCTCCCCTGGGCTTGGGAGCTTGCAAGAGGTCCCGGACTGGGAGGACGACTGGCACGCACAGAAGTATCCTCACGCGCAACACTGACACTGACACTAGCACTAGGCACAGCACTGGCACTATCACTTCCCACTGCACTTTTCACTTTAAGTTCCTTGACGTCTGCCAAGAGGAACTTGTGGTCACTCACTACCGACTCCACTTTATCGCCTAAAGCCTGAATGGCACGTAAAACATCCGACATATCAGGCTGAGCACTAATAGTAGGTTCGGGGGTAGCCACTACAGGGGGAGGAAAAGGATGAGGATCATGGGGGGATGAATAAAGCAAAGAGCGAGCCGAACTCCTCCTAACTCTCTCCCTCTCTAACTTAGTCGTATATTTAAGGAATTGAATAAAATCATATTCCGAAAGACCGGCACATTCCTCACATCGATCATCCAACTGGCAGGATTTTCCCCGACAGTCGGAACAAACGGTGTGAGGATCAACCGAGGCCTTCGGAAGACGCCTAACACAAGTGCTAACTCTACATCGTCTTTGGGTAGGAGCTTGTGAATGGTCGGACATCTTGAATCAGAGAACAGTCAAAGGGGGTTTCCAAATTAAAGCAAAGATCGTTATACCATTAATCAAAATTAATCCAAAAGCTATCTAAGCTAAGGGAAAAGCTTCCTGTATAGCGAAAGCTGAAATCTCAGAGCAATACTTCACCAAAACCGTGAACAAAGACTCCAAAATTATAAGCGTATCCATGTAGGTCTTGCCGGAAGCACGACAGAGGAAAAATTGAGGTGGTGTCAACAAGAAGTACTGCAGTACCTGGCCACAGGTGGCGCTGGTGAGTACACCCCCCTCTTGTATAGCGATCGCTGGCGTATCCCGTCCGTAGAATTCTGTCGGGCAACGGAGTTGACAGCTACATGATTATCGGGTAAGATTAATATTGAAAAATATCTCGCAATATTGATACTAGCGAGCGAGAGAGAGAGAGAGAGAGAGAGAGAGAGAGAGAGAGAGAGAGAGAGAGAGAGAGAGAGATACACAGCTGGACCTCACATTAGTCATGAATTGATTATAAGAATTTCTACTTAACATGAATTAATCCTCCATACATTATTATTATTAATATTATTATTATCATTATGGCTACTTAAGTTAAAACCCTAAGTAGAAGAACAGAATGCTAAAGGCCAAAGGGTTCCAACAGGGAAAATAGTCCAATGAGGAAAGGAAATTTGGAAACATAACTGTATGCCAGAGTGCACCATTAAGTAAGAGAACTAACCCAAGGCAGTGAAAGACCATGGTACAGAGGCTATGGCACTACCCATATCGTAGTTGATGTCATAAATTGTTTGATGGTCTGACTTCTTTTACCGTTTTCTAATCAATCTAAACATTTAGATAAATTTTTTCATTACTTTATTTCCTAACATGATGTAAAGTTCAAAACTTGACCAAAGGTATGATTGTTTGGGAGTTCGTATGACTGTCCAGATATCTGAACCACTTGTGCCAATCTAGACAATATATCGAAGAGTATGTAAACATCACTCTCTCTCTCTCTCTCTCTCTCTCTCTCTCTCTCTCTCTCTCTCTCTCTCTCTCTCTCTCTCTCTCTCTCCAGACGAAACTCCCTACAACCAAAAGGATACACAAACAGAAAGATAAAAGCAAATCAAGGTAAGCAATAGTAATGTATAATATAGGAAGATCAAAATGAGTAAGGAAAACAATTTCTATCATTAGTTCTCCAGTCTCAATCAACAACTTACCAGCAATACTTCTCACTTCATCAGAAGTACATTTTTCGTACAGCTTTATCCAACTCGACCAACTCCTGTACTATACAGATCTTATGTTGATGAAAAATGTGGTGGATGTTCCTTTTCTTGATGCTTGACCCAGTCCCACTCAATCTGCTTTTCATTAGGCCGAATAATCTTCCGTCGTATGCAAGAAATTAGGGAATGCTTCTACGGCCATTCCTGAGGATTACTCAAATGCTGACTGCAACTCTCATGGTCCGATCTTTCTCTCTCTGGGGTTTTTCAAATTGGCAGAAAACCTGATCCTTTGGCTTTTACACTTTAGCACCTTGAATATAGCTAATAACTTTCTGATAGCCAATATCCTTAGAAGACACAACAAGGAGTTTCAAATGCCCATTTTAGATCTGATGAAATAAAAGGATAACTTTAGTTGGGAAGAGATCAATTTATGCATTGTCTTTGATTTTCTTAACAGCATGGCTTTCATATAACAGTATATACTAAACTGTATAAACTTTATAACAGGTATTCAGGGAAATGGCTTGCCCTCATTTCCCATTTACCAAATGATCCGTAAATTAGGTCCATTGCTAAATATTGTTTTTAGGTAATCTAAACGGCTGCGTTTTGGTAAAGTGTACGGTACAGTAAACCAGCTCCTTTAAATAAAGAAATTGAATCTTTGCAAGCCTAAACAGAGATCGTGATAATGGCAGCAAATATGACGTTGGACTCCAACAAAATCGGGAACATTCCTACAAAAAAATTTTCATTGCCTGTATTCAATGCATATATTGTGTTTACAAAATTGAATTCAGTATCTATCTGATAGTACTGTTCTTTTTTTCTTTTTTCATATCACTGGAAACCAAGTCCGAGAATTGGGTCTTGTTCCTACTGCTTCCCGTATCCCAGGAGATGATGGTACGATTACACATCCCGAAGATCTTCTGTTACACCATTTCTGGATAACTGATTTTCTCTCTTGTAGGTCAAAGAAGTTTCCAAAATCTTCCTCCATGAGATACGAACCTTTTTCCAAGCAAGGAATCCCATTTGGGCATCTCTTTTGCATCCTATTGCAACTTCCATTGGTAAAATTCAACTAGCAATTCCCTCTTTGCATCATATCACCTTCTGCAGTCTGCAACACACGATCAGGTTCCTCGCCACCTGAAGTCTTTCATCCTCCCATCACTGCTGAACTGCGATGCTGATACCGAAGCTCCTTTGGGTGTAAAGGGCCATCCTAAAACACCTTCGCTTTTCCTATGCGCATTGCTGATTAAGACTAAATAATTATGTCTGCGATTTATTCCCATTTTCTCCATTTCTTTTCAAGGAATACTATTCTGAACAAGCTTCGAAAGCAGCTGGGCTTTCAGGGTCATTCCAGGGAAGACTGTTGATTTTGAACAACAGCGTTGATAACATATCATGCTGATGCTTATAAAGGATGTAAACAAGAGAGATGATGCTGGAATCAGAGATAAAAGGTGCAACTCCTGTGAGAAGTACGGCTCGGTCAACTTTGGGTCCAACTCAGAAGATGAAGAAGAAGACTGGAACGGTTGACGAGAGGCTTGAGTCCAAAGTCGCGGCACTCGTGAAGAAGTAGCACAGTGTACGCTCTCAATATGGCTGTCAAGTCTCCTTGCCTCACCTTGGATGGGATGGACGACTTATGTGATGAAGAATGTAGGGCCTTCCTGGAAAAAAAAAGTTGACTTAATAAATACAATAACAAATAAACAAAATTTTAATAATCGTAAAATACAATATATTGTGGTATACATTACTGTACATGAGATTTATAATCATAAGTATAAAAATGCTCACATTAAGGAATGAATAGGATAAAATTAGGTAGAACAATGAGAAACACTTTTCTGACTAGAGATGATGCAGTGCAGTATACTCTCAGTCTATAAGTAACCCAAGGTTTCTACAGAGTAAATTGCACAGCAAGGAAAATGTCATAAACATAACCTGGTGATCAGCACATCATGCATAAATATTCAATTAGCTGTAGATACTGAAGTAAAAAGGCAATACAATACTGTATTATAAAAGAGTGTAGTCTTATTTCATATCACGAGAGAGGACCCGCATCCTTATAACCTCAGCAAGAAGCTGATAATGATCATAGAAACAGTATTATACCGTAATGCATTATTTTTTAAAGGAACTGCTAAGAATAATTTGTTTTTAACCCTTTTACCCCCAAAGTACATACTGGTACGTTTCACAAAACACATCCCTTTACCCCCATGCATGTACCGGTACGTCCTTGCAAAAAACTGCTATTTACAATTTTATTTTTATTATTTGATAATTTTTTGAGAAATTTCAGGCATTGTCCAAGAGAATGAGACCAACCTGACCTCTCTATGACGAAAATTAAGGCTGTTAGAGCAATTTGAAAAATATATACTGCAAAATGTGCTTGAATAAAAAATAACCAGTGGGGGTTAAGGGATGGAAAGTTCCAAATAGCCTGGGGGTAAAAGGGTTAATTTAAAGGAAAGAGACTTCAGAATAAGAAAACTAAACAGTCAAGTGGGAAGATAGGAAACAGAACGGATGCGATATATGCAAGAGGAAGTAACATGTCTGAGCCCAAAAAGATCCACTGTACATGTTTAATCACTAGCAGCTCCGTTCTTGAAACTCTTTCTATACTGTATATGTTTCTAATTTCTCTCTGAGTTCCTCCTCCTCCTCTTCTTCACCACACCCTTGTTGAGGAGTGTATGCAGAGACGATATGCCCTAGAGAAGATTGTTCTTACAATCTGCCATACTTAAATCTGCCTGTAGCAAGATTCAGCCGTCAGATTTGTGTGTGCCAAGAAAGGCCTTGATGGAGAGTTTCATTGACAAGGTTTTACAATTCTGGGAGTAAACTATAGTGAAAACTGGTCTGAAATAGACGCAAGAGAATCGGTCTGTTAACAACAACGTGTTCACGTTGGTCGTTGATCGTACGCTTGAACAACTGCCACAGCCTACCAAAACGTTTTATCTGGGAAAAAGATGTTTATCACACGAAACTTCTTTGTACCAAATTGGTCTTCCCAAGTGGATTGATTCCTGGTACATAATGGCGACTTCCTAAGTATTTTTCCACGTTGGCCTCAGTGCAGGAGAGTGACAGGAGAGGGGCAGGAGAGTGATGGGATGACTGGAAAAGTCCTGGTTAGCAACACGTACCAAAACGTGATCTCGGAGAAAGAAACGATCCTGATACGGAGCCTCCTGAGAAGGTACAGTACAAGGATTGTATTCCAGAGAGGATAAGTTCTTCCTCATGACTGGACAGTGCAGAGAGTGTTGAGACTTCTTCCCGAAGTGAATGACGATGTGGAATCTCGATGATTCAGAGAGATTGTGTGAAGTTACCTGCCTTGACTCAAACTAAAGAAAGCACGTGCCTGTGACAAGAACGTTACAGTCCCTGAAGCGCTGAGCAGGGTATGCTGAAACCGATGGCTCCCAAAGAAAACTATTCTTAATATTTGCCAAACCCTAAGTAATTCAGAGATTCTGTCATTATTATTATTATTATTATTATTAAATGCTAAGCTACAACCCTAAATGGAAAAGCTGAATGCTATAAGCCCTAGGGCCCCAACAGGGAAAAGAGCTCAGTGAGGAAAGGAAACAAGGAAAAATAAAATATTTTAAGAACAGAGACAACATTAAAATAAATATTTCCTACATAAACTATAAAAATTCTAACAAAAAAGAGGAAGAGAAATTAAATAGAATAGTGTCACCCGAGTGTACCCTCAAGCAAGAGAACTCTAACCCAAGAAAGTGGAAGACCATGGTACAGAGGCTATGGCACTACCCAAGACTAGAGGACAATGGTTTGATTTTGGAGTGTCCTTCTAGAAGAGCTGCTTACCATAGCTAAAGAGTCTCTTCTACCCTTACCAAGAGGAAAGTAGCCAGTGAACAATTACAATGCAGAAGTTAACCCCTTGGGTGAAGAGGAATAATTTGGTAATCACAGTGTTATCAGGTGTATGAGGACAGGAGAATCTATAAAGAATAGGGCAGACTATTCGGTGTCTGTGTAGGTAAAGGGAAAGAACCGTAACCAGAGAAAAGGATCCAATGTAGTACTGTCTGGCCAGTCAAAGGACCCCTTAACTCTCTGGCGGCAGTATCTCAACGGGCGGCTGGTGCCCTGGCCAACCTACTACCTTCTAAGAATAATCAGATCTATGATAATATTAATTGGTTTCAATCCACGGCCGATCTGTGCATAAGCCAGGGTAGATTATGAGCACAAAGCCGCGATGTGTTTCCTTTCAAGGTCTTAAGAGTCTGGGAGGAAAGCTTATTGCGACCAGTGATCTAAAATCTCTTGATCGTCTCGCAACAAGAAAAAGCGAATAATGAGAAATCTAATTTCCCTTCAAGTCTTGCCGACATTCCCCCTCCAGTTTGTGCTACAAGACATTACCTTAAGATTCTTATTTGTACTATTACTGTACAATCCTAAAATAAAGAATATCATCTGGGAAATCTATTTTCTAAATTGGGAGCCTTTGTATATCAGCGGCCAGTTCCTGTGTTAATTAAATATGGACATCAACTAACCTAAACTTTTCCCCCTAACCTAACCTACAAGCCGTGTCCTTACCTTCTTACCTAACAGGGGGCTAACGACCCCCTGCGACCCCCATTACACTGCCCTATTCTAAGTTAGACATAATAATACATATAGGTGGTCGCTATCATACATACACCCCTTAAATTGAAATACAGTAATACAATTAAATACATAAAATGCTCCAAACTTTTTGTGAGCAAACGTTACAACTCACGCTCGCGCCACCCTAAGGTTGTCGAGTACAGGACAGCAAATGAAGACGGTTTAATTTAGGGTCAATAAGAGAATGCCAAATGAGTCAGGTGAAAGAGTAAATCAACTGATAACGTTTAATCCAATTCTTAATCAAACCTACGTCCGGCTGTGTCGAACAATACCCCAAGTTTGGCTAAGATCATTGGCTTAAAGAAACATGCTATAGGCTTCTGTCCGGGAGTAGGATAATGCTCTAAATATTGCTATGAGGCCTTAGCTGGGGTTAGTCGGGGTACGAACACATATTTACCCTATTGTTATTATTATAGTTTGGGACAGAAGCTTTTCCTAATGAAAAAAGAAGTTTTGTTTATTTGCAGTGGAAATAAATGTTAAATTAATTGAAGGCAAATTATATACTGAAGGAAAAACTGTTTTTTCTTATAGAAATGTTGTCCTGTCCTAAACTATAATTTCTTTTCCTTCACTAGGCTACTCTGTACCCATACACATTAGACAGTGACCTTAGTAACAGTTAAATGGCTAACTTTGATCCACATACACTCTTTAGAAGTTATATTTCATACATTTATATAAGATTAATAAGTCTCAATAACTTAAATAACCATAAGATATAGTTATAGGGAGACCATATATACGTCCAACACGAGTGCCCAGTATACCATGGGTAATTGCTTCATTTAAGCAAGTAACCTATCATATGATGACAGAAATGCCTTTAATATACTATTAATATATCAAACAAGTATCAAGAGAGCAATGAAACTTACTATAGATTCTGGCAGATTCGAAATACGATGACATTTTACTTAAAAAGATATTTATTTATGAAATTTCAGACTTCAGTTTTCGAAGTCTCCCATAACCCGTTTTCTCCTTCAAAGAAAACGGGTTATGGGAGACTTCGATAAATCTACAGTCTACTTTTTCAATGCCTAAATTCAGATTTTCAACTGATTTAAACTAAGAAATTATATAAAACCTATTGAATATAATATAAACATATCCTAATTCTATCTATCATTAAATATTTAAGCCATTAGCTTTATGAAATACGGCTGATTTTGAGATTTTAAAGTGACAGAATTATCTACTTTCCTTTAAATCATTAGAAAAAGATCCCATATAACATTAGAATCTATATTATAAATAATTCAACACCAAATAGATAAAATAACACTTTTATAAACTACAATTATTAATAAACACGAAATATCACCTCTATAATTGGGCTAGATTTAGCAAAAGTTACCAACAGAAACTTTTCTTAAAGTAAGAATAAAAGTCTTATACCAAGAGTTTGCAACATTGCATATACAAAACAACATTGAATTTTTAGAAAATTATATATTTCTCATATGAGATTTCTTTGCATTATCTGATAGGCCTATTTGTGTCCAAGGAATTTGAAGTTTGTTGGAGTTTTATACTGGAATACAGATTATCCAGACACATAAAGAGAAATAGGGTGATAGTGAGAGATTTGGATATATATTAATTAGCATACCAGCTAGGATGGTGAATGGTAAAAAATGTGACTTAAAGTAACTGGTAAAGAAGAAAGAGCTAAATTTAGACAAATTAGAGACTGTGGTTCAAATGTTTATCATTGAACATACGAAGAACTGAAAGATCGAAAACTGTGGAGACCAACACACGAGAAAAGGGTGAAAAGTTCAGCGAAACTGGAAGATTTAATCAGAGCACTTTGAAGTGGTCTGGTCATGTGGAAAGAATGGGTGAAAACAGACTTATTATCTGGTTTTTCTTGGATGTAGGAGTAGAGGCGTTTGAAAGTATGAAATGTATGTGGAATACATGGACATAAATTAAGGATTTATTACATAAGCAATGGATATAGTTTTAGAATTTATTAGGGGATTAGGGGAGTGTTGGGCATATAGGAAGTAGAAAATAGCAATTGAGAGATCTTTGTGTGTATTGGACTTCGTACAAAGGCAATTGGCTGGTCTGGTATAAAAGAGGACATCAGAAAAGGTTTATCTTATTAAATGTGTTTTACCTCCAATTCTTCCCATCAAAAGGCTTGCTGTTCAGGTGGCTTCTAGCTCTTCTTTGAAAAACAAAAAATAGAAAAAAATTAATTAGCATTTACAAACACTTTGGTGCATTAC
>NW_027172203.1:677500-680000 GCF_036898095.1 Palaemon carinicauda | reverse complement strand
GGTAGCTTAGTTCTAAATATTAATTTCACATCGACGTTAATTATTCACAATACATTCAATTCTACATTAAGTGGTTAATTTTTTTTATATAGCTTACAAATCTCTTTACATATAAAGGTGTCGAGTTTATACATTCCATGACCAATATTCAAGTTGTTTTCAAAGGTTTCTTTTATGAAACTGGACTCTATGATGTTTCTTTCCACTAAGTTATTTGAATGAACCAATTTCTTTGCACCTGACCAATTAATAGGGTGATTTTTATCTCTAACGTGGGCAAAGAGTGCATTATTATCTTGAGCATACCTGACACTTTTCTTATGTTGTTCAAGAATATACCCGCCACTAGAAATGACCCTTTTTAGCAGGTGTCTAACGAGCTTGGGGACTCCTCCTACTCAACACATGAGTCAAGCCCAGGTAGCGGGTAAGGGAGTGTCATTGTTCTCTAAATCTCTATATGTATGTTCGTACTTTTGCTTTCCCTATAAATTGTAAGAAACCTCTCTCAATAAATCAGTCCTCTGAGGAAGTATCACGAAACTAGTCAGGACTTAAGTGTATATTCCGTATTTTCATTTTCCCTGTGGTTCTTCTGCATCTGAGCATCACGTTTTCCTGTGATTTTTACGCATATATATATATATATATATATATATATATATATATATATATATATATATATATATATATATATATATACAGTACATATCAATAAAGATATTTATCCAACACTGTATTCATGAATAGATTTATATAAAATGATATGTTGTACACTTATAGTTTTAAATTTCCCTCATTATCTAGAATCATAAGGATAAGAAGACCGAAATAGACCAATTATTTTATTTGATAGTTATGACAAATTATTGTTACAAAACATTTCCTAATTTTTGTTTTAAGAATGTTTGGGTATCAAAAAAAGTCTTATTGCATGATATTAAGCTTTTTAAATTCAATCTAAAAAAATCACAGAGAAAGAAAATATGATTATCAATTGATAATGATTTGAACATATCTGAATGTTAGTATCAAGAGGATAATTCCTCTTTCTTTTTCATGGAACTACGGTACATATAAAAGGGGCTACTTCTCAAGTCAGCCAGGGAAAGGAATGCCAGAAACCCCTGAATTAAGTAAAATAGGGAATTGGTGTTCGAGTGAAGGGCCAATGACAGGAGTGCCAGTAACCCCTGAAATAGGTAAAATAGGGGGTTGGTCTTGGGGGTAAGGGCCAATGACAGGAGTGCCAGTAACCCCTGAAATAGGTAAAATAGGGAATTGGTGTTCGGGTGAAGGGCCAATGACAGGAGTGCCAGTAACCCCTGAATTAGGTAAAATAGGGAATTGGCGTAGGGGTGAACGTACATATGGCCTTGACTGGGTTGTGCTCGCAGGTGCAGGGTTAGGAGTCGCAGCCGTTGTGGGAGGAATGGGTTTGCAAAGTATACCGTTGAGTATTGTGGTCAGGTCGCCGGCAAAGCGAGGAAGGTGAAGATTTATAGCCTCCACCACTGCATCTGGATGATCATTCAGCTCCTGAGTCACGTTTGGTCTGATTGCAACGTCGGTCTAAGAGGAAAGATACAAATAGACATGGTGGAAATCATAAGCATAACACCAATTTCACGAGACTGTCCAATCACTCATAATTCTTTTTTTTTTTCTTTTTTGTTAGATCAATATTTTCTCCATTGTATTTAGTTCTTATAAACACGCAAATTATGACTAAACTGAATAATAAGAGTTGACCATATAAGGGACTTGATTAAAGAAGAGAAAAGGGAGCACTTACCGAGATTCCACTAGGATGGAAGGTCGTTTGGAGAGAATTTCTGGTGATACAGAGATTGAAGGGCTCCAGCGAGTAATAGTCGTACGTGAACCTCAACTCCAGATTATTGATAATCATTCTCGATCTGACAGTAGACAAAACCATTGTTAAAGGCAACTGACTAATCTTATATCTCTTAAAGTCCAAATTCGACAAGAATTTTTGTTCAATGATATTACAGGAGGGACAGGTAATATACGGGTAAAGTCAGTTTTGGAAATACTCACCCAAAGACAGTTATTAATGTTACTGCTTGAGGGTCATGTTTTGGTCGATTAATGCGTAGTTCGGCATGACTGGTATTGAATTCCAAATTGTGTCCTTTGAGGTTCAGTGTTGCCTATAAAAGATCAGGAATTATTCGTCGAGACAGAGAATTTGTGTGGTATTAATTCATTAGAAGTAGATGAGATTTAGGAAGAAGACAAATGATTCATTTCTTCTTGTTAAAGAAATTACATACAAAATCAAATGAGCCACAAACAATTAATTGTTTTGTTTAGTGGTTTTCAGAATAACACATAATTAGGTAACAAAGTACGAAGATTTTATAATGCTTCCTTACCTCCTGGTCTTTCCCAAATTCATGGAAGGAGGTGCACTCAAGATTGGAAAAGCCTTTAATTAACAGGTCAACGAAGTCGAAGGTGTAACTGAAAGAAACAA